>NW_015557156.1:1605959-1607486 GCF_001515605.1 Sinocyclocheilus anshuiensis
GAAATCTGGATTATTATCTGCTGGCCCATTCAGATTAAAAAGAATGAATAAAAAAATCCCTAATGAATAAATAAAATACATAAATAAAAAACACAAATCTATCTTATTTAAGCATAGACATGCTAGATTTAGCATTAAAATTTGCTAGTGCAGGGAAATATTTTATTCAAAATTCTCTCTGAAAATAAGACCATATTTTATAGGCCAAATAACCCCTAGGTCCAGTATTGCCAAGTCCGCGGTTTTCCCACAGAATTGAGCTATACTTTAACACTTTTGCTGCAGGTTGTTTTTCATGTCAGCTGGTTTGAGTGACCCCAATAATGTGATATTTAGCCCCTAAAGTGCAAATGTTACCAAGAATTTGAACCCCGACAAAAAAAGTGTATTTTACCCCACCGGAATGCAATTTTTACAGGGGGAACCCCATCGAAACACGATTGGGCTAGTTTTGAAAAGCAGTTGGGTGGGTTTTGTTGTGAAAACCTGGCAACCCTGCCTAGGTCGCTATTAACACTTGTGTTAGCGCAGTGGTTGATTGATGAGTAGATGGTCCTTCTCATCCCATCCAGGATGCATGAGCATCAATGACAGTACAAATGCAATGTGGTCAATACGGTTCTGACTACCTGAATGTGGTTTGAGTGATCGGATCACAAAATGTTTTGGAGTTGGGAACACAGAAAACATCCAGCCAGAAGAGGATGTCATTCAGAGGGATGACATGAAGGAAGCGAGCAATAAAAAATGACAGATTGAGGATAAAGGCTAGCAGAATAGTTTAAGAGTGCGAGAGAGGAAGACCTGAAGATCAGTGCCGAGTTGAGCAGCTTCTTCCTCGCTGGAATCCTGGAGAACACAGCGCTAATCAAACAGACAGAGAGTGAATGGATGGAGATGTCCCAGGTGTACAGAACTGCTGGAAATGTCATTTTAGAAAGAGATGAGGAAGAGACACTGACAAGCGAGTTACAGGGGCGCCAGCACTATTTCATTTTAGGTCCTCAAAGGGGGAGAAAGTGAGAAATAGAGCAAGGGATAGAGAGGATGAGTAATAGATAGATAGAGAAATACAATAATGTAAAAAAAGATGAGAATAATCATGTGGCTTATTCATTTGGTGATATGCACCATGTGTTAAACAGTAGCTTACAGATTATGTGTATACCATAGTCTATACTGCACTATAGCAAAATTATTTCCAACAAGGTTTTGCTTAAATCAAGCAAAAAAAAAAAAAAAAAGAAGACATTATGGCTTTGAGGTTAGGGCTGTGAAAAGATAAAAATAACTAATTGAGATTTTTGTCAGATTTCTTTATGTGAAAATAAAATAGTATGCATACACTCTAAAAAAGGCTGGGTTAAATACAACCCAGTGCTGGGTAAAATAGGGACAAACCCAGCAATTGGGCTGTTTTGACCCAGCGGTTGGGTGAAATGTTTAACCCAACCTTCTGGGTAGTAACCCAACCACTGGGTCAAAACAACCCAATTGCTGGGTTTGTCCCTATTTTACCCAGCACTG
>NW_015557156.1:1607867-1609330 GCF_001515605.1 Sinocyclocheilus anshuiensis
ACTAACCCAACTTTTGGGTTAAAAATTTAATGTAAAAATTTAACCCAACTGTTGGGTTAGTCCATATTTGACCCACACTGGGTTGTATTTAACCCAGCATTTTTTAGAGTGTAGGTTTTGACAGTTGAAAGTCAAATGACCTGTGGGTGATATTTCAAACTTATTGAGCTTCGATTGCAATTAAATTAAACTATATAGGAATTTTACTTTTGCAGTTGTAAGCAAGCAGGTAAGTGAAAATGATGAAGTATACATATTTGTGCCTATATAAAACAATAAGGAGGAGTTTGTATGGATCTGGCTGTTTTTGTCAGTGTAATCTCAGCGCTATGTGAATGTGTGCGCTGAAGCGTGCAACCAATATCTACGCTTCATTAGAGTTTCATTTGTGGCCTAAAATCTGTTTATAAACTCGAAAACATGATATGATGTTTGCTGGACAATACAATTGACTTGAAATGTAGTCAATTCTCAAACACTGTCCTAGAAAGAGGGAAAGATAAAAGAAAGATGTCAGTACAAACGGCTGTGTTAATTCACCGACTAAATAATCAGATAAACAAACATAAACAATCATTAAGAATTCCTGCCACATTCAAACAAAAGTGTCATTTAATTTATGAACAGAAATTGATCCGTTAACATGATTTTTTAACTAATTTTCAAGTCAACAAATTTGTTAATATGTACTTGACTCCCTTGTGGTTTTCCTGTGTCTTCTGGACTGACTTTACGAGAAGCACATATAGTCATAATACATTGACTGAACAAGTTAAATGTCTGTGGTTTGAGTGTGAATTTGTAAACAAAGACCCACTGACTGACAATGAATTGAAGGGAGCATTTCACTTGTTCATTTCGGTATGTAAGGCTAAGAGTAGAAAAGTGGTGCAAGCAGATGCAATGAATAGAGTGTAACAATAAGACAAGTGTTATGTGCAGGGCATTACCTCCAATTTATGACTGTGTAAAAATGACCGATGACCATACACAATTAAGATGATATTCATTATGAACAGCCTTTTGGAAATGTATATGGTGCACATTGTGACATACTAATTAAACTAAACTGTGCTGCTTATATAGTTACCCATTGGCTTCCATAGAATTGTTTGCTCATACTATGGAAGCCAATGGGGATCTGAAAGCATTTGGTTACCAGTGTACTTCAAAATATCTTCTTTTGTGTTCCACAGAAGGAAGAAAGTCACAGGTTTGGGACAATATGAGGGTGAGTAAATTAAGGCAGAAGTTTTATTTTATTTTATTTTTTGGTGAACTATCCCTTGAAATACTAAGCTCATTATTGATTTGCTTAGACCAGAGATGCCCAAACCACTGGGCAAGTGATGACTTTTGATTTGACCTGTTTGTTTGTTTATTGAAATGTACACAATATACCTAAATTCGATTTTTAGTGCTAACTTTAAGATAATATAGTTAGATATATAAAAAAAAAACAT
>NW_015557156.1:1609381-1624144 GCF_001515605.1 Sinocyclocheilus anshuiensis
TTTGTTTTTTTCAGACCTAATTTTGATGTTTGATTTTTGATCCCTTTGACCCTGATTTAAACTATTATTATTGCAATTAGTAGCTTGCTAAAAGTAACTTGCTAACAGTCAAGCCTAGTTGACAAAATAATGGTGTATGGTGTTTAAAAGTATCATTTTTTAATTCAGATTTGTGTAAAATAATATAATTGTTTTAACATTTTGTCAGTCTAGTTAAAAAATAAATTAAAATACAATAAAAAAATGAAACATTGAACAATCACTTCATTTAAAATTAATTTATCACAGCAGAAATTATACAGTATGAGCATTCTGTACTCTATATGGTTCATTTTGGTAAGTGTTGAATATTATACAGTATAGCACGCATACATAAAATGTGCAGTTTACTGCAGAAATATTAAGAGTAGCCATGAACAAATCTGAACCAGAACCAGCTGAATCAGTTATGCTCATATAGCTTCCCAAATGAAATGTAAAGCTTGTTGTTCAATGAAAATTAACCTTTGCTGCAGTGAGATGCATTCATTGACTTCAAAGAACATATTCATGTGGAAACAAAGTGTGTTGTGTTACTTTTTTGATATTTTGAGCATTTTGTGATATTTTACACTTTTATTTGCTAAAATATTAAAATGTACCAAGAGGGATATCTGTGACCTGTGCTGGCAAAATGAGTCACAATGAGCACATTTTCGAAAATGAGTTATTTTACCTTCAAAATGATATATGATTTGTTGGAATCGGATGAAAAATGACTGAAAAAAATCGAGTTAAAATTTTCTGAAGGTTCCAAAGCAAAATCACTTAGCAACATTGCATCCTTTGCTCCAGTTATTTTCGTAATAATAATTACTATATTAATAATCACAATATAGCCATTTTTATTTTATCTTTGATAATAAAAAAAAAATAAGAACAGATGCAAAAAAACAACAACAGCAGAACAAATATAAAAAATAAACAAATAGTGTGTTAGGCTACCTTTTAATTTTTCATCTAAACAAAATCATTCAAGTAAGAACAAATAATCAAATGTAAAAATCACTTTAGTGTGTTCATTACAAATAAATTGATTATTAAAACTACAAAAGCAGTTCAATCAAGAGCAGTGATCTTTTCCTTTATTGTTAGATTAACATTAATGAGACAGACGGCCTATTAAGACCTACTGTACTGCACGGATCTAATATAATGTTACACATCAGATGTTTTGCCCCAATAGTTCCCCAAATGTTCACTTAAGACATAACTGATTATGTTTGCATGAATAGCCTACTAAACTGTACAGTCTGTGTGTATATCAAGCGGCAACCTTCCGGTATCTCTCGTGAAACCAACCCGAAAGTGACTAAAACTGCAATTCATCGACTGGCCGCTAGAGGCTGGCTCCAAAAGGGAGTCAGTCCCATAGACTCCCCATGTTAAAATGCCCAACTTTACAGCAGAAAAAAAATATGTTTACAGCCTGGTACAAAAAGTGGTTTTGGTCTATATAGCTAATTTTGCCCTTCATGACAACTGTGAGGGGGGTGAATTTTTTTTTTATAACTCATCCGTTTAAATTATATTAAGCCTTAAAGTTCTGCATAATTAAGGGCGTGGCCACTTGAGTGACAGGTGGATTGCCGCTACTGTCACCACCGTCAAGCTAGGTGGGCATGGTTTCGGCAACCAGCTCCCACCTCTTTGCCCATTTTCGATTATCTGGGAGTGACGCGCGGTGATGCGCTGCCAAGATGGCGATGGCCGGCTCCGCCCACTTTGAGCTTCAAAAACGCTCTTCAGAAACCTACGGGTGACGTCACGGACACTACGTCCATGTTTTTTACAGTCTATAGTGTATATTTATCGGAATCGCGTGCGGCGGAAGCATCGTTATGTGTCTGTGTGTATATTTATCGGGATCGCGCGCTGGCCGAAGCACCGTTATGTGCGCAATTCATATATCAGTCAGCGGCAGTGCAAGAAGCGAGCAGAGAAAAAGTTACTCCTCTCAGAAAACGTACAAATAAAGATAATTTTAGATGTTTAATTACTATTTGGAGCATTGGGATCGCTAGACTGTGAAAACCTGAAATTCAGACCAAATTTTTTTCACTTTTTTGGTCTGTAGCTCTAAATTAGCCCGTGCGCATTCCGACTCATTTTGCCAGCACGGGTCACACTTAATAAATAACCCAGAAGAGCATCGGAAGAACATGTCACATTTCATTCTTGTTTCCTCTCTCACCTCTGTTCACCTCATTCACGTGGTCTTCATGAATGGCCGACACCGTGCTGATGAACCCAGGCTCTCATCTGCTGACTGTGTGCTTTCCTGATTGCCTCTCTGACTTTGACCCGGTCAGGACACCGCAGGCTGAGAAAGCTGGTCTCAGGGTCACGTGACCTCTACTTCTTCTCTCCCCTCACCTCCGGCTATACAATAAACTCATCCAATGTGCCATTCTATATCAGAGGTCTTCTCCCTTCCCCAACAATCCCTCATGGCTCCATCAGCTGAGACCTTTGATCTTAAACCTTGTTTCGACTCCAGTTCCGGCTCACGGGCCTCACCTCTGCTCGAACCCGTATAGGACGGTTTCTCGCATTTAATAATGCTATTCCCCAAGGCGTCTGTTTGTGCTAGATTTTGCACAATGCTGTTTGGCTTAATTAATTAATTAGCAGCATCATTAGCTCTGCAAAACTCAATGGTCTGGATCGTGTCTGACTTAGAAATCACAAGCAAAGATGTAATCAGCGCCCCCTATACTGTAATTACTGTTAGTGTTGTTCACTCCAGCAATTGAGAAAACAAATTGAGTGAGAGACAAGAGTGTAGATATAGCATAAGCATTCTTTGCACATGCCTTCACAAATTAATACATCATTGTATACCAACACCACAAAAAGCGTCACATTTGCATTCTGCAAATGAAACTCTGTAAAAACAGCTTTGTCTTGCAAATTGTCAAATTGTGCTATGCATCATTTTCCCTCTTGTTTTGATCAGAAAGTAACAACATATAATATATGTGCACTACTGTTCAAAATGTTTCAGTTTGCAGATCAAATAAATGCAGTTGCTTTTAACTTTCTATTCATTAAAGAATCTTGGAGTAAAAGGATATTGTTAATAACAACAACAACAACAACAACAATAATAATAATAATAATAATAATGTTTCTTGAGCAGCAAATCAGCATATTAGAATGATTTCTGAAGGATCATGTGACACTGAAGACAGGACCAATGATGCTGAAAATTCAGCTTTGCATCAAAGGAATAAATAAAAGAGAAAACAGTTATTTTAAATTATGATAATATTTCACAATATTTGTCAGCATAAAAGGATTTTTCAGAAAACATTCAAAAATATTAAAACACCCAAACTTAGACAAAATATAGACAATATATTTATAATAATAATAATTTTCAAATATGTGTTTATTGGAAGAACTCTTTGAGTGCCAGTAAGTATTGTGTGCATTGTTTCCCCCCCTCAAGAATGAATCAGTGTATATTTGAATATTTGCACTCAATAATGCACTCACAGATTCAGTTTCATACTACCATGCAGAAAAGAACATTGTCAATAACCTTCCTGTGTTTTGTTTTCTAGCTGACATCACATGTCCTAGTGAAAGAGTTAAAATGTGCCCAGGTTTTCTGCTTGAGCACACCAGCACTGAGGAACAGCAGAAGAGCGATCAAATGACACGAATGTCGACACGTGGAGTGGCAAGCATGAAGAGACATTCATTACCATCCAAGGACCCCAGAGAAAGGCAGTCCTAACTAATCACCAGACCTGGGCCAGGCATGAAGAGCACTGACCCACTTCACACTTCCAGTATATCTAAATACATATTTTTCACACTTGAGCAGCAGCGAGCGGGCGATTCCATACTTAACCTTCACTGTAGAGCCATGAAGAACATCTTTTGGATGCTCACAACCCAAATGTAGACATTTTTTAAACATACTATCTATGGTTACTGCTTTGCTGTGAACATGGACTGTGTTCAACATGGAATACTAGCTTACTGCATACTGCGCAGTATATACTAATATTTGGGTGGTCTATATCGTGTTTTACTCCATTGTAACCACATGTTTTGAGAGCATGTAGTCTTAATTCATCTTCAGATATAATTCAGCTGGCTTTAAGGTTATGTCCAGCTGAAATGAGACAAAGATTGTGAATTTACATACTGTATCCAAGGATGCAGGCTGATGTTAATGATTCTAGATGTTCTCCACAATACATGTCTATTAGCTGCTAACCTCAAACAGACACTGAGGGACGTGCTCCCAAAGAGACAAACAGAAGAGCAACTGGAAATGATCTATTTGAGTAAATTGAAGCTGGTATATATGCAAATGACTCCATTTTCTGAAGACATAAAGATTGAGTTAAATGATTGAGTTATCCATGACAAATGGGGATGCTCCAACATTGCTATCACAGGCCACTGTCAAAATGTTAATCAGGCTTATTACCAACTTTATTCCCATTCTTCTATTTTCAAATTCATAATTACACTCTGATTAAGTCATAAGGGCCGGATAAATGGAAAAATAATTGTTAGATTTAGGAGGGAGATCAGATTTGTGGAACTGCAAGATGTTCTTGGAGAACATTGGAGATGGATTTAATGATGAATCATTAAATTGAGATGAATGATATTTTATGTATTATTGTTGTTATTATTATTATTATTATTATTTTTGAGGAAGATAAGTGGAGATAGGAATAGTAAGCATGGTTGCCAGATTAGTTTGATGTTTTGCAGTTCTTACTTAATGTACAAATAAAATGGAATAATGATCTGAATAATGTGAATAAATTGATGGGTGGGTGGTTGACAATGAAAGGCCTCAGGAAACAGTCCACAAAATACACGCCATATAAAAACGTCTGGATTCACCTGATTGAGTGCATTAATTAATGCCTCCAAGATTACCCTACCATCATTATTTTTTGTTACTTCAAAAATGTTAATTAAAATAACCCTATTATTATTGACTCATCAATGAGCTATGGAAAACATTTCCTATTTAACTCTTAAATTTCAGGGCTTCTTTTTTTGTTGATTTTCTGGAGAAAAGCTGTATCTACCTTTTGAGATGAGACGATATCTCTTAATTAGATTTCCCACAACCATTGACATTCCAGGATACAATAGTAACATGTCTTTTAGTCACATTTAAAGCAGAAAAGATGTTCCATGTAAGGGAATGCCAACAAAATCCTCTGTCATCATTCTGCTAGTATTACCAGAAGATACATTTACTAGTCCTGCAACCCTATACAGAAGACAAACGGTTTGGAAAACGAATAGATGGTCATTTAACCATATCGTGCAAAAGAAAATATCAGTAACACTTTACTTAAAGTCTTTATGTATAATGCATTATGAAAGTAGTTTTAATGCATTAATTATGCCTTGTAATGCACCTTATAATGCATTGTACAATCTCATGAATAATTGTTACCAATACATTCTAACACTTATCAATTCATTGTTACACTATGCATTTTAAATTATGTTCTAATTATTTATGACAAGATATAATGTATTACATTATTAATATGTTATAGTAATTATATTACACATTATTAGTAATTAAAATGCATTATACCCTTTAATAAGCTTTTATAACACACTATAGATAAACTGTTACCAAAATATCCTATTCACTGCATAGAATACTTTTCTTACTTGTGTTTCCCAGTTATAAAGAAAAGAAAAAGAAAATCATCAAAACAAGATACATTTACTTGAGAAAGAAAATGCCATACTATATTAAGTCTTATTTTAATGCTTCAAACATGAAAAAGCTAAGATTATTTTTCTTGCCCCACTGGCAAATAGTTTATTCTTGTTTTTTAAACATTCACCTCACTAAATTTCATTGGATTTTGTTTTTGAATTAAAACTTATGTAATTTTACAACCTTCTGGTGTCGGACATAACTGTAGAATATCTGTCTCAGCAAAAACTCACTCAAAGCATCACTCAACATCAAAGCATTTCCATGATTAACGTTCCACACAGAAAGTGTATCAAATGAAATGCTAAGTTCTCAAACTCTCCATCTGTCTAGCAGTGGCAGCTCGTCGGGGGAGGCAGGGGAGGCACAGCTTCCCCAAAATTTTGAGGTGAAAACGGGAGGACGATTTAGTGTTAATAAAATTCACAATTCATTTCAGTTCATATCTCAGAATGTGTATTTTTGTTTGTAATTTCACAGCTGTAATACCATAACATGTTACTGAAGTTGAAAAGCGCCACTTTTCTATCGCGAATGTGCCGAATCTGCTGATGTAATTACAACCGCTAAATGATAGAGAAGGGGAGGGGGAGGCCGGGGGAGAGCTGAGCTCTCGTGCCTCCGTTGGTAAAAAAAATTAACCAATCAGCTTCGAGTAGCTCATTTCAGCTCTGAGGAGTGTTGAGAAAAGAAACCTTGTAGAGGAGGCTAGCCTCCCTTCTGATATCAACCAATCATCATAGAGACGTAAATTACGTGATATTAGTTTGAACGTCTCCCGCTGCGCTGATAATGTACCAAGTACGTATGAGTAGCGATATTGAATATTTGATGCCAACAGATTTACCAAGCTGTCATTCAAACAGTATATATACAAATTAAAAATAAAGGGAGAACACGCCTGAGCTGGATACAGGCTAACGTTACAGCAGTCGGCTCTTTTAACGGACTTTTAAGAAGGGATGGATGTTTGCTTCAAGTGATAGGCCAGGCATGTGAAATTATATTATCTTGCTGTATGTGTGTCGTTTTCTTTACGTTTTCTGACTAAAAGCAACCAAAAAGCCATTTTAACGTGGTTAAGCAAATAATTATAATAATAATAATCGGCAGGGATCCCCAGACCAATACAATTAGTGCGCCTCCTCTATTTTAAAACCCTTGAGCCTCCACTGCTGTCTAGTTGAAATGCAGTCTTGGCATGCGCTTTTACCAGACTCCAAAACAGTTGTGACCTGCATCTTCTCAGAGCGTGTGATCTGTATTCTGTTACTGGCTTCAGACCCTTAGCACAATGACATCCCTGCAGACATTCTGCCATGTTAGGCATAAGAGATGTTTTGTTACAATGGTTTTTGATATTTATTGACACCATATTGGCTACCGTTAGAAGACGGCAAAAGCTGTTTCTGTTTACATCAGGTGTATCGCTCCTACTGTACTTCTTGTGATTAGCATCTTTCATTATTTGCACTTAGTGTAATCAATCAAGTCACTGTATGGTGAAAACATAATCTAGTTTAATTTACATTTATTTATTTATTTTGGTGCTAACACATTGGCACCAGTCCAAATTAATTTAGCATATCTAGACACTTTGCTTCAGATGAGAGCTGCTTTGACGTGGAGGTCCTAAAAGCTAATTGAAGTCATGTTCTCTCGCTCTATCTTCTGCTTGTAGCTTTGCTGTTTGATATAGCATCAAACAGATAAGAAAAACTCCAAATAAATAAACTCAGAAACAACTTGCTTATTGCAGTATTCCAGAGAGTTAAAATCTTGAGAATTCAGCAGCATGCAGTAATAATGTAATAATGTGATGTGGTGCACAACTTTACAAAAATGCTAAAAAGGCTTGAGCATCTCTGACCAGCGCTGGGATCTCTGTAGTATTAATTAAGCAAACACACATAAATGCACTCTCACGCTCACACACATTGCTTGTTAATGATTTTGCTAGGGTGGCATTTTTCAAGCTTTCAAAGTAAACAGGAAGGTATTTGCTTATGCATGGGCATGCTAATGTGAGTAAAGGCGAACAAAAAACCTCCTGACATAGCAGGGGGAACACAAACATTTTTACTTATAGGATATTGTAAATCAATAGTAAAAGACATTTACATTTCAAATAAATAGACTCTTTCTGCAGGTTACATCGTTTCCAGATTAGGTGGTGGCAAGTGACTCTCTTTATTGTGAACAGATTTGTTCAAAAGCTCTGATTAATGCAAGAATGAAATTGTCATCAATGAGTCATTAAAAGTCATTAAAATATTTATTTTGTCAAAAACACTAATTCATTAAAAAATGAATGTCAATAAAAAATAAATAAACAAAACCAATCAACCTTTATGAGTGAGTGATTGAATCATTCATTCAATTGATTCAACAGTTTAAAATGCATCATAAAATCATTCCGTCATTCGATTCACTCAAAACCAGTGTTCACTGACACATGAAACACGTGACTCATAAATTGATGGGTCATTGAGTCATTATTTAACCGATTCGTTGAGCTTTCAGAAATGAAACGAATGAGTCATTCGCTCAACTGATTCAAAAACACAGATGCACTGAGGAAGTGATTCTTGAATCATGAACCGTTTTGTTCAAAAGCACGGAATCATTTAGGAACGAATACACCTGTTGCAAGGCTTTTCCGTTTGGAACATTTCGGAACTGTTTTACAACTGTCTAAATGTACATTATTCAGTATTAACCTTTTGCTTATTGAACTGCATAGGCAATATCTCGCAATCGGGCTGCATTATTTTTACTCGATTTCTCAGGAATAGGCTAGAAGTCATCATTTCTAGTTTTAACGTGACCCTTTTGAAATTAACTGAGGCTTTGACACACCTTTTTGAACAAGCAGATCATGAATCCAGAGTACAAGAAAGCACACAAAAGTTTTTCCCCTCATTGTTTACGTGCTCGTTGAACGTTTGTTTACATAGCCTACTTGCACTCGGGCCGATCGAATTGATACGATACTTGCTCTTGTGATATTGCTTTAATATTATTTCAGTATGTCAATGTTTCACAAAGCGGCTTTTAATTAGATGTAAATATGGTGATGGAGTGCACACGTTAAACATTTTTTAAATACTGATTTCATCACTTTTCAGAACCTATCTTTTTTAGGAGGAACACTTTTATTTATTTATTTTAAACGTACTGAGTGCACATAAAAAAAATACACCACCTTAAAAAGTGGATTCAAATTGTCCAATCAAACCATTGCAGTGACAGTAGCCTACTATTCTCTCTCTGCTGGAGTGAAGATAGTTCTAACCGTTGAAACTTTACTGATTGAGTGACTGACCAAGAACCATTTATTTCATTTAATTTCTGTCATAGCAAAGCGACTTGTAAGAAAGTGCATGTATTGTGTTCTTGTGATTGCCTCAGCAGGTGGATAATGAAGATGTTTACATCCTTTGTTTTGTTACAACAGAAACTAATTTCTCACCACTAGTATTTTTCAGCGCTACAGCACAAGAGCTATGACAAGCATCACTTCATATCCAGAGAGAGGTACTACTTTATTGATATCCAGCATTGTAATGTTTTGTGTGACATCTGAAACTAGTTGTGGAGCTGCTGTTGTTTCAAACCTGTCTGACAGAAATGGTGAACATGGGAATTTTTCAGGCGGGCTTGTATATTGATAGATTGTTTGTGAAGCCCTTGGTCCATAACAATAAAAAGATTGCAATGATATAGCAGAAAGAGGTGTATTCATTATATTTGATGCGGCGCAGAGAGTGGCCTCTCGCTATGAAAGGCAAGATTTATTGTTTTACCTATAGGTCAATAGCCTATTCACATCAAGGTACAGTGAGTCTGGGCAAGCTGTTACTCGAAATAGTCTAATTCATCATAATTAAGAAAGGCTTTACAAATCCGAGGAATAGCATTGAAAGTTCTATTGAACATTACATTGAACTATTCACAGTGGCTGCCACTGGGTTAATACTTAATAAAGTAGGACGGGCTTGTTACTGTGCTGATTTTGGCAGAGCATTTCCAACTTTTATACCATCAGGAAACATTACGTCTTTGATTTTTGGTTCTCACGTAGGAACAGTGATGCTTTTGATGCAATCTGCTTTGAGCCAGTCTGCTTCAGATTCACTTATTCAATTAGCCACAGATGAAAAATTGGATAATGAGCCATTTTTTTGGTTCCTGCTTTTCAAATTTTGTCCGTCTAGCAGCCTCAAACCGCTGGCGTTCAAGCACAGATTCGTTTCAGTCGTGCTATGTGTTGCCAGTCTCGTTCAGCCACACTGGTTGGCAGTGACCGTCTATGACAAAGACAACAAAACCTCTATAATGTCATTGAGCCTTTGACGTGCTATTTTCGAAAATTGCTTTGAAATGAGAAATGAATGGGTCCACACGCAAAGTGTAATATACATCGCCAGTTTGGGAGATGAAATTGAGGGATGAGAAATGTCTCATTTAAAGTGCAGAGTTCAGCTATCACTGTCTCACTTCAACTGGCTTTTGCCTGCAAATTGCTGAAGCAAATTGCAAACTGCAAATCTGCGTTGCATGTAAATTAATCTCAGAAGTATCTCTAGAAGTCATGCTCAAGCTTTTTAGAGCATAATGACCCTGTTTACACCTGGTCCTAACATCTGTCTTGATCACAAGTTGTCAGTGCTAAAAACATGTAAACGGGGTCCAAATTTTTTTAGGGTCTAATCACTCAAAATGCTTTTGGAGGTAGTCAGGAATGTGCAGTATGTGACAACATCGCATTTGTAGTGGACACAGCAAAGTTCTCTGGGTTAGTGACTGTGACTCTTAACCCTGACCTTAAGTTCCTTTTTTAAGTAGAACTGCACGATTAATCAAAATAAAACCAACATTACAACATGACTAGGGTTGGGTACCGAAACCCGGTACCAATATGGCACCGGTACCCATGTAACCGGTATGTACTAGAACCGAATCAGAACACAGATTTCAGTGCCTTATTCCGGTGCCATGCCTGAGCGATCGATTGAAATATTTGTCCTCTGGTTCTCCGAAACGTAAGAAACATCATCACTGGAATCGCACGTGAAAAATTATTTCCCGACTGAGAAAATGCATGTGAACTCAAGTCGGAAAGCTCTAATAATACAAATCCAACAATTTAATCTTTGTAGTAACGAGTGTCCATGTTGTTTTCACAGTTAAAAGCACAACTCGGGAAATGAGAGCATCCGAGGAGCACGTGAATGCAATAATTACACTTGCTCTGATGGCAGCAGGTAGCCTTCCGTTAACTATAAGCTAAACATGCTTAAATTAAAATGCCTAAATCTAAACTTCCCTTGTATTCACATTTCTAAACCTGTTGTCCAACAAAAGAGAACATTATAACCATTTTACTCCACAACTCCAGTCAAATGCTTCCTGCTGTGATCTGATGTGGCTTATTGTATGTTCCATAGGCTACTTTAAAAATAATACATCGATTAGCAATGTATTATAAATATACTTAATTATTTTGAAAATGCCAGAGACGGCTTGAATAACACCAATAAACTATATTGTCCCAGTTGAGTGTTTATTGTCTTTGTTTTATCATTCAAAAGATGTATATGTTCTGTTTGCTCAGTTACAGCTAAAATAGCGATGTCTTCTATACTCTTTGATATAAGGGATTTCCTGGAGGGTCATGAGTTCCGCTACTTCTGTGACTGGATATGTGGATTTTCTGTGCGAGGGCGCCCTCTGCCGTCCAGTATGAGTGAAACGGACATCATGTGTTTATAGTGCTAATGGCCAATCCATCATTTTTGGGGGGAATTTTGATTTATTTATTTTTTTATAAGTAACGGTTCAGGAACCATTTAGGCACCGGAACCGTTTTAAAAGTATCAATTTGGCACCGTTATCAAAAAAAAAAACAAAAAAAAAACGATACCCAACCCTAAACATGAGAGTGTGATTTGCAAAACTTGTAATGATTATAAAAAAATAAAAAAAAAGCTTCAAGGGTTGCCTGGGGTTTTTCGCCAATATGAAAATTTGATGGTTTTGATTTGAAAAAGAAGAAATTAAGCCATAAATATGACACTTGTAATTTTACAGCTGTACTGTAAAAATAAAATAATGACCATGACGATGATTTATTTATTTTTTATTTATTTATTTTCTTAAATTGTCTATTTTTATTTTGCAGTAAAATATTACAATAGTAATATTTCTTTTGTTTTTAGTAATTGTTGTATTTTGTTTAGCATTAACAACAACAATAATTTTTGTTCTTATTATTTCTGTTGTTGTTATTATACAAAATAATATATTATTTAATAATTTATATTATTTTACATTATTACAGTAGTCAACATTTGAAGTGGATCAAAACCTTCCATCAAAGTTGAAAAAAGAACCTAAAATCAAAATGTGTTCTTGTCTTAGGACAACTTTGAACTTTTCTGATCCACTTCAAGTTTTGACTACTATATTATAGCCACATTGATATTTAATCACAAATATTTGGGCAAATTCTGCAGCCCTAAAAACAAGCACAGCAAACCTGGAAGTTATTTTAAATCTCAATTTTTTTTTAAATCAGAAAAATAGGAATTAAATAAGCTGTTTCACTGTAGCCTTATTAAAGCAGTCAAGTCCATTGCAACTTTTGTTTCATGCCGACTTAAACGCTCATTGCATGATAGAGGACTTCTGTTTTGTGAATGCATTTTAGATCACTGTGCATGACTTTTAAGAGACGGCTCTTGGATTAGGTTTTGTGATGCGATTGAAGATAATTATTGAATTTTGCCATGAGTGAATTTAACACTTTATTAGAAGTTTAAACAGGGTTAATGGAGCTCTGTGTGTAAAGAACAACAACACCTTTATTTACACCTTGCATGTAGCAAACACATGCACAAATCATCATAATATACCTTCAAAACCCATTTCTACTATTATAAATCTTATCTAGTTTAGTGATTTCAGTCAGCTTTTCTGGTGAAAAAAAAAAATCAAATCCTATACTAATCACTAGCCTGCGGCTGCTAGTTGACACTACGGCTCTGTAAACAGACAGTGATTAGACAGACTGTGATCGTATGCCGTTTAATCTGTCAGTACTAATCACTGTCAGATTTATTCGTTTACGATTGGACGGATATGCGATTTTATTATTGAAATTACATGTGCACAGACAAACCAGCAGTCAAAATATTGTTTTCCCTCCAGTGAAAATATCAACTTGCTTTGACTACTAATACAGCCACAAAGAGTAACGTCTCGGTTACGTATGGTAACCCTCGTTCTCTGAAGGAGGGAACGACGACGAATTGGGATCTCGCTTAGAGAGACCAATCTACTTTGAGTGTAAACTAAACGACCCAGAAACACATGGATGGTACGACATCTTTAGAAAGATGTTCCACTCGTGAAGCTCTTTTAGCTGGAAATTGCTCTTTTAGTGTGCTGAAGTGCACAGGGGAGATGGCCGTCTGCAACACACACATGGGTAGTGCAGCCTGTTGTGTGCAACCCACTCGACACGGGAAAACCACCGCTGCTGAAGCGCCGTACGACCAGCACGAGAGCCCACGGAGAGCGTGTTTGACTGTAGTTTTAGGTCAGGAGCAGAACAATAGAACCGCTCGGCTCCTACGCAAAAGCTGAATATGTGCTGCATCTGCTGCCTACTTATACTCACGCTGTGATCAGCAGCAGCTGGATGCAATAATCGCATGCCAATGTGCATTGGCTCGTTTAGTTTACACTCGAAGTAGATTGGTCTCTCTAAGCGAGATCCCAATTCGTCGGTCATCCGACGTGACGTCGAGAGTGACCGACTGAAAGGGAACATGTCGCCGAAGGCTACTCTGATGCCCAACAGCTCTCCATCATTTCAAGAGCTCAGATTTTACCTAATGTAGTTTACATTTATTTCCCACCTACATGTATCCATTCCCTTTACTTGTTACTAGCCTCCGTCGGCACTATTTCAGATGGTAGATTTGAAAGAATCTCTTCAGAGGTAAATTTCTGCTTTGGTGCACAAGCATGAAAATATGTATTCTATCATATATCATCATATAAACAGCAAAAGGTAACTATGCAACCAGAAATTTCAGTGAAAATATCTATGTTTCTCTCTGATTTATGGGTAGATTTGTGTGGGGACTCAGCTGATGGTGGGCTCTGTCAAACTTCTGACTGATGCAGCTGAAAGCAGAGCTGGCAAACAGGCAGACATCTGATGTCCTGCTTTATAATTTACTCCACACATGGTAACAAAGATGTTTATGTGGCCATGATGATGCAATGGGAGCCATAGTTTAAATAACAGTTGTGAAACTGGTATAAATGTCTGTACATTAATGCAGTGGAAATACTCTGTAGTGTAACAAATGAAGGAGTGTTCATTGTTAATGCCAGGGACACCCGACTATGTTGAAAAAGATTGTCTGAATATTCTAAATATTCAAATCACCTTTACAGAAAATAGTGGCATACAACTAGTGAGCAAGCGTAAGGTTAAAACAATTGTTAAAATGTTCAAAGATCAGGGTCAGTAAGATTTTTACAGATGTTTTTGAAAGAAGTCTCTTATTCTAACAAAGGCTGCATTTATTTGATTATATTCACATTCTGTTCACACAAGTAATTGTTTTCTAATACATTTGAAAATGTTGTTTATTCCTAGCTTAATCATTCTAATATGCTGATTTGCTGCTCAAGAAATCTTTCTTATTATCAGTGTTGAAAACAATTGTGCTGCTTAATATTTTTGTGGAAACCTTGATAAATTCAGAATTCCTTGATGAATAGAAAGTTCAAAAGAATAGCATTTATTTTAAATACTAGATTTTTTGTAACATTATACAGTGGGTAAAATAAGTAGTGAACACGTCCCCGTGTTTCTCAGTAAACATATTTCTAAAGGTGCTGTTGACTTGAAATTTTCACCAGATGTCGGTAACAACCCAAGTAATCCATATATACAAAGAAAACAAAACAAATAAGTT
>NW_015557156.1:1626834-1632729 GCF_001515605.1 Sinocyclocheilus anshuiensis
TGGCTCGTTTAGTTTACACTCGAAGTAGATTGGTCTCTCTAAGCGAGATCCCAATTCGTCGGTCATCCGACGTGACGTCGAGAGTGACCGACTGAAAGGGAACATGTCGCCGAAGGCTACTCTGATGCCCAACAGCTCTCCATCATTTCAAGAGCTCAGATTTTACCTAATGTAGTTTACATTTATTTCCCACCTACATGTATCCATTCCCTTTACTTGTTACTAGCCTCCGTCGGCACTATTTCAGATGGTAGATTTGAAAGAATCTCTTCAGAGGTAAATTTCTGCTTTGGTGCACAAGCATGAAAATATGTATTCTATCATATATCATCATATAAACAGCAAAAGGTAACTATGCAACCAGAAATTTCAGTGAAAATATCTATGTTTCTCTCTGATTTATGGGTAGATTTGTGTGGGGACTCAGCTGATGGTGGGCTCTGTCAAACTTCTGACTGATGCAGCTGAAAGCAGAGCTGGCAAACAGGCAGACATCTGATGTCCTGCTTTATAATTTACTCCACACATGGTAACAAAGATGTTTATGTGGCCATGATGATGCAATGGGAGCCATAGTTTAAATAACAGTTGTGAAACTGGTATAAATGTCTGTACATTAATGCAGTGGAAATACTCTGTAGTGTAACAAATGAAGGAGTGTTCATTGTTAATGCCAGGGACACCCGACTATGTTGAAAAAGATTGTCTGAATATTCTAAATATTCAAATCACCTTTACAGAAAATAGTGGCATACAACTAGTGAGCAAGCGTAAGGTTAAAACAATTGTTAAAATGTTCAAAGATCAGGGTCAGTAAGATTTTTACAGATGTTTTTGAAAGAAGTCTCTTATTCTAACAAAGGCTGCATTTATTTGATTATATTCACATTCTATTCACACAAGTAATTGTTTTCTAATACATTTGAAAATGTTGTTTATTCCTAGCTTAATCATTCTAATATGCTGATTTGCTGCTCAAGAAATCTTTCTTATTATCAGTGTTGAAAACAGTTGTGCTGCTTAATATTTTTGTGGAAACCTTGATAAATTCAGAATTCCTTGATGAATAGAAAGTTCAAAAGAATAGCATTTATTTAAATACTAGATTTTTTGTAACATTATACAGTGGGTAAAATAAGTAGTGAACACGTCTAGAAACTAAATTAATTCATTCACTAACAAAGAAATACAGTGAATACTGACCACAAACTTTTGAATGTGTGTACTTCACAAAGAAAATAAATAAACATTACTTCCATTTAGACTTTTATTTTTATCAAATCCATTAGCATCCCCTTGTGGACCCCAGTTTGAAACCCACTGACAGAGATAACCAGTTGAAAAGGCTAAGCAGAGCAATACTTGTACATATTGAGATGGGTTATTTACTGTGCAATAGTGCTCATATGTGGAGAATGAAAGATGTTATTTAAGATCTTGCTTGGCTGACATTCTTCTTTCAGCCACCACTTCTATGGGACGATGGGTCGAATCTTGTGTGCCTCATCCCAATAAGTGAGCCAGTCTGTCTGATGAGATTGAGTTTATTGGCATCCCCCGTCTTATTGCCCCATGAAGTACAGAAAGTCACTCCTACAGTATATAGCTAAAGGGACCTGGAAAATAGAGTTAGTTCTGGCCTTCTTGGATATAACATCCACCCCCATGTCTGTAGGCTTTCTTGAGTTGGTTGTGCTGACACCACTCAACACAAATTGAAAACCAACCCCCTTTATACCTGCTACTTCCCTGAGAGTGATTGCAGAGCCATCCTAACGCTCTTGCAGATGGTATTCCTCAGACTTCTACTTGAAATCAGATGTGGAGATTGTACACAGGAGCAACCGTACCACTTACAAGCAGCTCAGACACAGTTCTGCAGCAGTACAAATTGTGGCCTCCAGGTTAGATGGTGTCCATCTGTCAGAAGAGTGTCCACCTGCGCTGTCCTTAGCTTGTCTTGGGTTGTATTAAAGGGCTTGTACAGTGTCAACCTCTTCTCCAAGTGCAGTATCCAGCAGTAGATAATGTGTGACTCATGGATGAACCCTACAGAAGGTCCAGGGCATGATGGAGAACAGGGTCAGGTGTGATGTAGAAACTTGAGATGTCTTGGCAATGTGGTTTTCACATTTCACGTTTTTCACACTGCCTGTCCTCCACACAGGCAACCTTACCCCCATCACCCTCAGCTCCCTCTATATGTGTCTTAGTTCCTCATTATCGTCTGCCCTTAAGGCACCTCTTCCTCTCATTCAGAAGTGCTTCCAGGTCACAGGTTGCCCCAGGCGTTTAAACCTCAGCTGATCATCCCTTCACTGCTCTCTGTGGTCAGTGGCTGCTTGCACGAAGGTGAATGAGGTTTTTGGAGTTGAACACATCCTTGACTTCCATACAGCACGATCTGCAACCAGTATATGGCAAATCCACAGTGTTATTGCACCAGGAAGGCCAGTTAATGAGCCGACGGTGGTTAAAATAGAGTTTGTATGTGCAACCTGTTGTGAGTGACATAACACGCTGAGAGTGTATCAGCAGAGGAAGTGACATTTACAATTGTTAGAGTAACATCCGAAAACTTCGGCGTACGTAATATTGCCACAGGCTAGGCTCAATGGCAGCTCAGTGTCTGTCATGAGTAGTTGTTCTTTGGCTGTTTTTACTTTACTTTCTGATCAGAAAACCTTAAATTATAGCGGTATCAATGGTAATCTATCTCGGTAAAATGCTGTGCATGCGCCAGACAAGGCTCATTCCAAAAACGTGCCTGTGGCAACATTTCTGCTAAATATTGCGCTGTAAAATGAATGTTAAATTTCAAAATCCATATCAGGATTGATTAAAAACAAGAAATCGATGTTGTTAATCCAGCACTAGCATCCACACAGCTAACATGTTTACCTGTTGAAGCTTATCCACATTGTGCACACAAACTTTCTCGCCAAAACGCGAGAAACCCTAGTTAAACATCGGTCAATAAATTGGGCCCTCTGAAACTAGCCAAAAAATGTGGCTGCTGAAATTTCAGTTCATAATTTCCATAATGCATAAGCATTGTATCGAACATTTATCAAACTTTATTTTATAATTTTAAGATAATTTCATCGCCCAACTCTAGTTAAAACAAATTCACAGTTTCCTCTGAATTTCCTTTCCTTTTTTTGCATTGGTTGTTGTGCGTATTTTTTAAATATTTATGTTCTACTTCTAAATACCATGTTAAATCCAATGTGTTACTTTATAATTGTTTGTGAAATTGACTAGCAATTTTTAAATGAAAATCATTAAATTTTCTACATTTCTGTATATATTGTGACAACTCAGAAATTTAATTTTGGTGAATGGCGCAAAAAGATTAATGTTGTAAAGTATCACCTACACTAAACCCTACCCTACCCTAAACCTATCCATTAGTGCTAACAAAAACAAATGTGAGATAAAAACACATTTGCTGAGCAACCATGACATTTTAGCTCTTTTTTGGGGGAATTTTAGTAACACTTTTTTTCACAGGACTCAAACTCAGTTGCTCTTCATCTCAATGTCCATGCTTTACCAGATGAGCTACCAAGTGAGGTTACAACATCTGAAAAGCCATACACAAGGAGCTAGTTATGTGATGCAAACATTAATTGTATTAGTTTACAAATTAAACACAATGGTAAAAGTGTTTTGAGGTCATACATAGTGTTGTGCAAGGAAAAGTCTAAAAATAAGTCTTCATTAATCAATAACCTGCCCATGTAATCATAATCTGTGCGAAATGGACTGAAAGTGGTTGGTGTTTTACTGCCGGTAGTGTTCATTTTAGCTGGGAACTGTGGCAAATTATATGTATATAGGTATGTTTCTTTTTTGAGCTTTGCAAAATATGTAGATAGAGGCATGTTATTGCAATGTGCCTGTGTTGGCACTCGCAGTACTCCCACTGCTTCCTCATTAGCATCATTAGCTCATCCATCTTGTTGGCAAGCGATCTAACATTTCCGACCATGATAGAGGTTGTAAAGGTTGCCGAGCCTTTGAATTGTGGTTATGACATTAACAATTTCAACATTATGCTCTTATCATTGAATATGTCTTAATATGAAGGTCTGGAGCAATGCCAGAATGAACTTATGCCATTGGCAGTTTTTCAAATTTGAGTTATTATTAGTTCCTTTTTGGCCAAATCTCGCTTAAGCAAGCCAAGTTAAACTCACCTTTTTGTCTTTAGTTAAAGACTGATCATCTATTACCCACAACATAAATATGAATGCACTGTGTAACAACCGCAAACAGAAGGGTGAATGATTCAATCTTATGCCACGTCCTTTGCGTCCTCCCTAGGAGGAGAAGAACTTTGTGAAGATAATCACTTAAAAGAAATTAACCATCCTTTGCTCAGCTGCTTGTTGCCTAGTAACATTATACCATCTGGGAGATAAATATTTCCAGCGAGGGAGAGAGCGAGAGCTCTGAGAGACTATCATGTGCATGTATTAATTATCTGTTTTTATACACTATTTTAAGCAGAGAATGAAATGTCTTTCCCATTAGATTAACTCAGATTAATTTTCCCTTCTGCACTTCCACATTGACTAATGCTAGGAACAGTGGCATATTTCTGTAGGTCCCTGTGCAGGAACCATGAGACGGGGCCCCCTCCACAAGCAGCGATGTGATGCATGACCGTTTGTGGCAAGGTAAATAGTGCTGAGTTTGACAAGGGAAGGATGGGGCAGCCCAGTTTTTTTTTTTAATACTTTCTAGAACACGAGCAAATTGTTTAATCAACTGTAAAAAAAAAATATAACCTCCATTTACAAAAACATTGTATTTGTTAACATTAGTTAACATGAATGAATGAATGAAATTAAAAGCATTTAAGTCAAAAGTTGTATTTAATATTATTTAATGGACCTGAGCTAACATGGACTAACAATGGCAATTTTTATTAACTTTATTAACCTTTTTAACATTAACAAAGATTAATAAATACTGCAACAGATATATTGCTGTTTGTTGTTGTTAGTGAATTAATTAATGTTAACTGTTGAGACTGTTTGGTAAAGTGTTGTTTATTTTTTATGTTATGATTTGAGCTAAGAAACCAGCATTTATTATATAATTGTCATTGATTATATCATTGATACAATATTGAAATGTAATATTGACAAACAATCCCACTTTAATCTACTGAGACTTTGTTTTGTTTGAAAGCAGTCACTATTTCGGCAGTTCTGTGTGGTGATGGTAATGATGAAGAAATAACGTACTTCTATTGTGTATAAACATCTGATTGTTTTTGTACAGTTTTTTTTCTCTCTCTTATTTTTGACTCAAACTTGTCCCAACATGAGCATACAGTGCCAAAAGATCAATGTTTTAAAGCAGTCAGTAAACATTTTACAGTAACATAATTTAAATCCAACGTGATCTCATGATAATTTTTATGTATTTTACGTAAAATGTGGTACTATAAAACGCACATTTACTTACGTTTTTACAGGCACTAAAACGTACAATACTGACGTATTTTCAGCCTCTAAACGTACAAATACTTACGTATTTTCAGCATTTAAACGTACAAAACTGACGTATTGACGACACCTAAAAATTAATCCTTATGAATATTGAAATTGCGGCATTCATTTTATTAGTTTTTAGTTGTCATATGAATTACCTTGTTTTCAGTTGCATTATTAAATGGTTTACTCATTTACTTATGAAATGATAACATTTCGTTTTGTTGTAATTTCTGCTGCCAGCTCGTTTCCAAGAATATGCCTACATAATGTTAAACACGACTTTAGTTTAAACCTTAAAATAAATAAAATTTATTCAATCGTTTAACCTTTACTTGTCATGTAATGTTTACTTTGATTGTCATGGGCCACAAAATGCGTTTTTTCC
>NW_015557156.1:1633873-1637500 GCF_001515605.1 Sinocyclocheilus anshuiensis
AGGTTTGGGGGTAGGTTAAGGGGTCTAAAAATCTAAATTGCATATTAATAAAATGATAAAAATGCATATTCGCTAGAAAATGGGTAGGTTTAGGTTTGGGGTAGGTTAAGGGGTCTAAAAATATAAATTGCATATTAATAAAATGATAAAAATGCATATTCGCTAGAAAATGGGTAGGTTTAGGTTTGGGGTAGGTTAAGGGGTCTAAAAATCTAAATCGCTTATTGATAAAATGATAAAAATGCATGGATACGAATATCTTAATGATATAAACGATACGTAAATATTTTTACGTTTTTTAGCTAAAAATACGTAGCGATTTGTACGTTTTAAACATTGAAATACGTCTAAATTGTACGTTTTGGCATTAATAAAAACGTACAAAAGTGTACGTTTTGTGCTTGTAAATGTTACGTATTAGTACCTACGTATAAACATGAGACCAGGCTGTTTAAATCGGTGCTTCTCAGCTTTTGAGAGCGTGAACATTCAAATCAAATTGAGACATTTGAAAAAAGGAATCATGTTCTTTTACAAGCATCTTACAGCACACATCTGTCATAAAGACATTGATGCATTCTTGCATAGTGCTGTCACTAAAAAAGCAACGCATATTAATCAAATTTAATAGCTACAGCTTTAGGGCTTCTACACATGAGAGTTTATGATGCTGTATAGACAGGGTCGGCATTGCAGGGGGTCCATTCTGAATCCTCTCAGCCAAAATGTATATATATATATATATTACATTTATTAATATTAAATCTTTCCTGTTTATTTTACTCTGTTTAATAGCCACAGTGTATGCATTTTTAATCAGTAAATTACTTGGTAAACTATTTACTTTAAGCAGTGACGGATTTTGGCATAGTAGATCACCATATTAATACTTCCTAATGCTTAATTCGCTCACCATGGGTTCTGCTTGTCCTTTGTATTGAAAATAAATGATGCTAATGTAACTTTTGCTGTGCTTTACTTCTTTGTTCCTCTCATTGCTACTGATGTTTGTATGTAGAAAACCAGGGCCGTTTCTAGGCATAGGCGAGCTAGGCGGTCGCCTAGGGCGCCACCAGCTGAAGGGGCGCCAATGAGCGCACGTACTGGCACTTTTAGCAGGGTTGTGATAAAGAGTGGCACGGTCACCCTGAAATATGACTGCCGCCCCCACTGGATCCCCCAACATTATTGGGCTAGAGTACTGTCAATCTGACGATGCCTGTATGCCACTAGATCAGAGTGCTGTCAATTGCTGCCTGATTGTTGCATGCAAAGTTTGCATTTGGAGCACTCAACAACGCCATTAGATCAGTGGGCTCTGTCAGTGCTTTGGCAAGGTAACGCTATTTTTTTTTTTTTATATTTTATTGCCATGCAATAAAGCTAAGTTCAAAGGCCAATTTAAAATATTGGTACAGTAAATAAAGTGCACAAAATTAGTATTTTGTTTAGGCAGTATTTGTGGCACTTTTGTTATATATATATATATATATATATATAATTGTGGTGGGGGTGGCAATAGGGATTTCGCCTAGGGAGTCAAATTGGCTAGAAACGGCCCTGTAGAAAACAAACAAACAAACAAAACAATGGATGATAATATTGCCACACAGTACTGGTCAACTTCAGTAACAAAATAAAAAGGGCCCATATTAATTTAAACATTCGGTATGTTTAAATACATGGTCATACATGTCAAACAAATTTGAACATCTTTTTGATTGCCCATCTCTTTCTTAAGATATTTCACCTAAATTTCATGTCATTCCTAATCTAGACTACCTTTCAAAAATTTGGGGTCAGAAAGGTTCTTTCTTTCTTTCTTTCTTAAAGAAATTATACTTTTTCTTGCATGGATGCATTAAATTGCTGAAAAAGTGACAGTAAAAAAACGTATTGAATGAAACTTAATGAACTGAATGCTTTTCTTTAGAGCTTTCTATTAATCAAAAAATCCTGAAAACAATGTCAGTTTCCGTAAAAAAATATTAAGCTGCATAACTGTTTTTAACATTATTCAACATTTTTTACATTAAGTAATGTTTTTTTTTTTTTTTTGACCACCTAATTAACATCTTAAAATGATTTCTGAAGGATCACATTTCTCTGAAAACTAAGAGTTATGGATGCAAAAATGTAGCTTTGCCATCACATGAAATGATTACTATGTACAGTATTACTGTATTTTTGATCAAGTAAAGCAGCCATGATAAGCATAAAAGACTTATTTCGATGACATTAAAAAATCTAACCGACATCATACTTTTGAATATAGCATACATTACTTTATTACTGTAAAGTTACGAAGCTACGAGTGGCGCCGCCACACGCTTGCGTCATGGTACTGTCATGAACACGCGTCCACAAGTGACGCAGTAGAGACGAAAATGTGGAATAAAGTCGTTATTTTTGTTTTCTTTGCGCAAGTATTCTCGTAGCTTCGTAACTTTACAGTTGAACCACTGATGTCACACGGACTACTTTGTCGATCATCTTGGTACTTTTCTGGATCTTGAACGTGGTAGTTACCTTGCTGTCTATGGGAGGGTCAGGGAGCCCTCATATTGCATCAAAAATATTTTAAATTGTGTTCCGAAGATGAACGAAGGTCTTACGGGTTTCGAACAACACGAGGGTGAGTAATTAATGACAGAATTTCCGTTTTGGGTGAACTAACCCTTTAAGTAATTCATCCTGGTGCTCACTCTGGTCTGAGAACGATGTGAATCCATTGATTTCAGTGCTGAAGGTGCCTACACAGAATTTGAGAGAAGCTGGTCCATTTGTGCATTCCGAAAAATCCAATTTGCTGTATTCCCACTTGATTTCAAACTGGTTCCACACCCACAAACTAGCCCGTCTTAAGCAGTCCGATCTGTCAAACACTCCGTCAGAGCTTTCTCTATTGTGTAAACGCCCTGAGGGTGTGTAAGACAACAGAGAGATAAATCACTTAAATTAGTAATGGGTGACTGATCGCTTCTCTGGAACCATCATGTGCCATTTTCTGTCTATGTCATGACCTTTTGTAACATTTTTTTCTCATCCCAGCAGTTTCTTTTCTGAGCTCAAAGTCACAAATGTGACCTCAGAGGGCTTGCTGGACGTCTGACTTGTGTCCACCCACTAATCCGACACGATCTGCACCATCCGTTTCAAAAGAAGACAACATTTTGATAAATGGGCAGATGTACACATCATCTTTGTTGACATTTTAAGTGCTTCAGTAGTATCTGTCAAAAAACAAACTTCCCAGTCTGCCAGGAAAGCTGACACCAGATATCCGCAACAGACACCCGTATGGAATTAAAACATGACTTTCTCATTTATCACAACCATAAAATGTACGTGAAGGGCTGTCGGATTTAATTGATATTTTTCACTGGCCGATATTTTTATTTTGCCCTACTTGGCTTTCTCTAGTGCAATCTGTTGCATTATTAATTGACTAATACATTTGTGTTCACTGCCATCTTTCTGGCTGACATGCCCACTTTGTCACACACAACTCAGGAATTCTGGATAATGGGACAAAGAGGCGGAAATGGACACACATGCACACATGCACACACACACACACACACACACACACACACACACACACACACACACACACACACACACACA
>NW_015557156.1:1637545-1642527 GCF_001515605.1 Sinocyclocheilus anshuiensis
CACACACATACACACACACACACACACACAGAAAATGCTTGAGAAAATCCGAAAACAAACACACAGACTCTCTCGGCTCGGTTTGATATCCCACTGTCCGGCACACTGCCACAGTCTCTCCTGCTAATCAGTGCAGGAATATGTGGCTATGTGGCGCACGGGTGTCTGGTGATTTATTGGCTCCCTCTGAGGTGCCGCTGAAGTGGCTCAGAAAAATGACTCCGCAAACTGATCTCGGACAAGTTTTTACACTCGTAAGAAGGTTAGTCCATGATATTTTTAGGCGAAGGAGTCAGAAATGTATTTTGTGTCATGCAACGGGAGTTTGGGCCTTCTTCAGAATCAGAACTAGACCTATTGTGTTTGGCAAGTATAATTATATGCTCCTCTTTATTTGGTTAAAGGATTAAGGGAATAATTCACTCAAAATTAAAATTGTCATTTACTCACACTCATGTCGCTCCAGACCTGTATTACTTACTTTTCTTTCTTTTTTTTTAATTTTTGCAATGTTTCACTGACATTATTTCACAGAATTTTGTATTTCACCCAATTTATATAATCAGTAGATTCAAACTAAATGTATCTCCATGCATTTCTATTATTGTTATTATTATTATTATTATTAATAAATAAGACTCTTATGCTAACCAAGGCTGCATTTATTTGGTCAAAAATACAGTAAAACAGTAATATTGTGAACTAGTATTACAATTTAAAATAACTTTTATTCAAATATATTCAAAATGTAATTTATTCCTGTGATGCACAGCTGAATTGTCAATATCATTACTCTAATCTTCAGTGTCACACGATCCTTCAGAAATCGTTCTAATATGCTGATTTGCTGCTTTGAATTTCTATGAATTCTTTGAATTCCTCTTCCTGCCATTTCAGTTCAAATTCTAATCCAGTAGGATGTGTATGGAGTCAATTCAATTCTAATTAACACTCATGAATGGAACTGAAGCATGGGTGTTAAAATGATTCCGATTTGCCCAACCATGGCATTCAGAAGTGTAGAGTTATTATTTACATAATAATATTAGACTATAAAAGTTGTAAAGTTAGAAACAGTGTCATATAAGGTAACGGAATAGAACAGAAGTAGTTGGGAAGGACTGGAGGGGTGAATCTGGCAGATGGTTTGACGCTTGATTGAGAACTTGCTAGAGGAAGTTTGTGTGTGTGTGTGTGTGTGTGTGACAGGTCCTGAGTGAAGAGCAGTGCTTGTTCAGAAGCATCTCAAGTTGTCTATAGAAATCAGCCAAAACAATCAGGCTACCTATGAACTTGTCTGCAGGCTTCATACTTCGCTATAGTTAGCCGTAGGTTAATTATCACTGTAAAAATTAGTTTCAGAAGGGCTGCAAATCATAGATGGGAATCATAAGTGAATATAATCATAATGCAGCAATAGTATAACATGGCCATGATTTAATAATACGAAGGAATGAATTAAGGGGTATGATCAAATTCTTAATTTGTGGTCACAATTAATATATTTTTGTTCGCATGTCATGAGTGGGGCTTATGTCACCCATCTTATTTTTGTTAATAAAAGTTATATTTTAATAATGTAATTGTAATAATGTAATTAAAAACACAGTTGTTTTAATAAGCTTATTAATCAGTGGGAAAATTTCCTCATCGTGGCATCCCTAGTGTTTATACAATAATCCTAATCAATAAAAGACAATAAATCGGCATAATGTATCTGCAGAAACTGCACGCTGGATAGATATCACAACATCATGGTTTAGAGTTATTTATTTCTGCTTGTCCACCTGCCCAGGCTCACATATATAACAACAGCCAGTAGCAGCTAAAATGAAAGGAGACATAGTAGTTTGAGTATTTATTACTATAGTCCCGTTGGCTCACTTTGTAAGGCACCAGTATTTGCACTGAAATATGTTGTGAAAAGTGCTATACTACTCCATCAGAATGGAACTCAATATTTGCGACTCAATTCTGGACTGGTCTTTGAAAGACTCTTTAGGATGTATTATTTCTTATTTTGAGCAGGTATTATAACTGCCAACCTGAAAGTTCACAATTTGTTTCCCTGGATTCAAAATTAGATTACTTTTAATAGCCTCACTACATAATGCCAGCTGAAAGTATTTATTGTATTCAAATCGTTCAGACCTTTTCTGGGCCACTTACAATCCTGTCTAATGTGCTGCTGTTAACTGTATCATATTTTAATGGTGTTACTCATATGGAATGGTCACTTGATATGCATAATGAGTCTATTTACATGGCAATCAACCTTTCAACAAGTGAAATTCTATTGAACGGTGCCTTATTAATCTATACCATCAACTTTTATAGAGACCAGACTTCTTGTTGCTGTACCTTTCTTTCCGTCTTGACATGCACAATGATGCAGAGTTTTGCCGCTAAAACCCATTATGGCACTCACCGTCGTAAAACTTGCATGATCCTGTAAATCTTTTAGCAATGCTAGTTTGAATTTCTGCTTGTGAAGGAGGGGGAAAAAGTTAGGCTCTGGTAAGCAAGTGTTACTGCTCTAAAAGGTGCAGATGTGATAGGACGTTTTATTAAAGCTGAAGAACACGAGAAAAACATCATCCTCAGAGGTCTTGTTATTCTAGCCTCTCCTCACTCCAAAAACTCTCTGAATGAATCCATTTTTAACACAGAGAGGAGATAATCTGATGTCAATGTTGAAATATTTAGAGGTGTTCACCTCTGTATTTGCATGGAATAGGAGTCCATGCTTTCCCATGTGGTGTTGTAAGCTAAATTTGTCTTAGAAGTGGAGATGCGTTAGAGAAGCATGTTTCCCTCAGCGGGAGCCTTAGCGAAAGATGTTACGATCACTGCCCACATGTTGCTCAAATTCAGTTTACAGGCCGTATATGTCCTTCATGTTGCATTTAACATGAGATGCATCGTTTTTTTTTCCTCCACACTTTTATGAAGAGATGGTAGAATGGGCAAGAATTTATTGATTCACAGGCCTATAACTTGTGTCTCACTGGTTGCTTTTATTAAATACATAATTGTTACCAAGGATACAAATGGTCATATCTGACGAAGAAGACTTTTGCTGCTAGGGGCAAACAGGCTGACAATATAAAATAAAAGTTTAAAGTGAAGGGAGAATAGGTAGGAAAATGACATTTGTAGGGAAAGGAAGGGTAAGGGAGGCAATGGGAAACAGAGAAAGGGCAAATCCAATCCGTCTCCGGCGGGACATTGGCTGCCCAAGGTGAAATGCATCAAGTGGCCGAACCAGCTAATTGATTAGAGCGTTCTATCTTTAACTGAGGGCAAAGAACTGAGGACCATTTGATGCTTTGGAGATGCTGCAATTAGCCTTGGTAAATCTGGGGAGTAGTGTTGTCAAAAGTACTCGATAAAAGTCGATACATACATTTTTCAAATGTAACTATACCAACCTCTCCGCCGCTGCTGTCAAACGCTCCACTGTTTGTGTGAGTGCTCTGTGAAGAGAGCCAAAGGTTTCTTTTTACAGTTTTTGGCAGCATTGATAATTGTAGCCAATCACTTTGTCTGACCTCTACATTCAAAGTGCAGGAGGACATCTCTGCCAAAATTTGACACTGCCAGGCAGCACGTTCAAAGATAAAACAATACCTGTTCAATCTTTTTAAGCACTAGACACAGCATGAGTTTGAACTCTCCGCACGCAGGAATCCCCCCAACAAATTTGATATGCTTTGACAACCCACTCATTGTGTGTGAGGACTTACAAAATGAGACAAGGCAGCCGAGAAGGTTTTCGCTGCACTTAGTGTACCATCTTCCAAATCTATTTTATACACTTCACCCAACGTTCATGTCCTCTAATGGAATTGCCGTCTGAAGGCAGGGTGTCCTTATACAGTTTGGCCACTTCCATTTGTCAGACAATGCAAAGATAGCGAGCAGACATGTTCAGTAATGGCCGATGCATGTTCTCATCAGCGTGATCACTGTGACTTGGGCAGAACGGCTCCGATCGTGAACTGTTACATTCTCCATCAACAACAGTTAGAGAGGGACAACGTCTCACAATAATAGAGCAAATGGAAAGAATAGAGTCAATGCGCTGTCTCTTTAAATTTTTAAGCTCTCATGAAAAAAATACTGCGACTGCAGACACAGCAGCAAAATCATCAACTTCCAAAGGTTCCATGGAGCTTTTAAGGATGCAGGCTTGAGCGTAGAGAGTTGCTAAAGTGCTGGATGTAAAATTATTACAATGTTTTGCAAATCAAGAAAAAAAGGCTTATTTGTATCTGTAATGTCTCTGTTTCATTGTGCCACTTAGGGACAGGTAACAAGAGGACAGACAGCTGAGCTGAGAAATGCTTTCACTCCAGTGGTTCGTGAATGCTACGCATTTTACAGGCCTGCAATATAATGTGAAAATCTAGTACACCTGACAAAGAAGCGCTTTATAGGGGATTGCATCCAATTAATTGGACTTATATTCACATTTAGCTACAGTATGTAATGTACGGTTGGGTTGTAAAGTCAGAGACCAAGTGAAAATATTTATTTTAAAACGGTTTATTTATTTGCCTTTAAATAAATAGTAAGTTTAGGGATACAGAAAAAAAAAAGTGACACTGACACACACACACACACACACACACACACAAAAAGAAAAAAACTAAATGTTTTAAAATTCAATTCTCTTTCTAGGTCACTAAGCTAAATTTCTAGTAAATAATGTAATTTTGAGACATTAATCATGCGAGTCTTTGTACAGTCTAATTTTAATCATAACATGCTCTTTGCAATGTTTGTAAATCATGCTGAAGAACTTGATCACCTGGTTTTGTTCAAGGTTTTGTTCTCAGCTCAATTGCTGTTATTAAAGCAAAAGGTAGGGATGCCAAATATTAAGAAAGTCTTAAGTTAAAGGGGTGATATGATGCGATTTCAAGTTTTCCTTTCTCTTTGGAGTGTTACAAGCTGATTGTGCATAGATAAGATCCCTG
>NW_015557156.1:1642568-1647386 GCF_001515605.1 Sinocyclocheilus anshuiensis
CGCTCAGAAAGAAGGCGTGGTTTCAGGAACAGCAGTAGTGTTGATGCAGCCATGTCAGGGAGACGCTGTGTGTATCAGTACGAAAGCAAAAGCACTTTATTTGGCAGATGCAATTAGGAATCATTGGTTAAGATTTATTTACAACCGAACAGCTCCGATGCGTGCTTGTGGTGTTCGGCTAATCACAATGCATTGGGTCAGCTGGCCTATCAGAGCAGACTGCGCTTGTTAAAGGAGGGGGCTTTGTTGAAAACGACGTGTTTGAGTAAGGCGGGGCATAGAGGACCTAATGTACAGTATTTGAAAAATAATGTGTTTGTTTTTTGAACATTAAAGCATGTCAACATATTCTGTTACACCAAATACACAAAATAATGATCTTTAAAATAGCATCATATGACCCCTTTAAGCATTCCAGTTAACTCAAATTATGGCGATAATGTCAGTTTATTTTTTTTTATTATTATTATTTTTTTCAAAAACTGTTAAGTGGTGCCATTTTCACAGGTGATCTTTTGGAGTCCATTGAATTAGGATTGTTTTTTTATTTATTTTTTTATTTTATTTTATTTTATTTTTTTTTCAGTCTTTCAAAGTTATTATGTGAGGCAAAATTTTTCAGACTGATATAGTTCCAACTAGGGGTGAAAATCTCTGTGCACCTCATGATTCGATTTGACTACGATTCAGAGGGCTGCGATTCAATGATACAACCATTATTGATGCATCTTGATTATCGATGCATCTGTGGGAACACTTGTTACTTTCAAAGCAAAGTATTTTTAATGATTACAAATTTCAAATCATCAATTTTATATCAAATTTATTTGTGCATTTTTGTTAAAATACATAAGTAGGCTACTTTTTAAAATAATTATGAACTAATAATAAATAAAAAATGTATGTTATGAATATAGCATGAAAACACAGGATTGTTTAGGATTTTTGTCTTTTTTTTCAGCAGTGTTGCTGTTTGATCGGAACTGATGACATCATGAATGGCGGCATGTCTAATAGGCTGCATTCATACTAATGCACAGATCTGTTTTAACATATCAGATGTTTGGTCCCATCCTTAATACATAACTAACTGTGTTTACAATAATTTTGCATCATAAAAGCTTTGTGAGATGCAGGCCCATATTACCACTTACACAGAGTAACACACAGCCACAGCTGAAATTTTCAGAATCGTTACAGAGAGAATCGCAAAGCATCGAACCTCCAACTTTATAATGTTTATACACATGTTAATGTACAATATTACGTGATATAACTTCGAATTCTAGGTTCGGTCATTATTGTGAACAGTTTTTCACATTAGAAAGAGATCAATAGTCCTTTAAAGATATACATTTGATTATTTTCTACTTCATTTTTTAGGCCATCAGTTATTAACATATTTTTCTCTTTTAATTTTCATTTACTGTAAATTGATTTTGAGCGATAGTTCCCTTGGAACCATCTGGGATTAAATGAAGGTCATGCGAGGTCACAAAGGTCCCATAATGGGACTGAACATTCAATGTTCAGCAATCCGCTTCTTTAATTACAGCACAACCATCACGACATTAGGTATAAGATAGCTGCATTTGAATCAATATTATACACAACATGCATACAAGGAGCATTGTGGGTAACATCTAAAGTAAAATAAATAAATAAATCCCTAAATGCTTTATAGTGACACATGAATGAATGGAAAAATGGATGGATGGATGCATGATGGATGATAGATGATAGATTCTCAAGCGTAGAGAAAGACAAACAATAGATAATGATACAATATAATTGTAAAATAATTGAAAGGCATGCATGACTGAGAGGCAGGAACATTAACTATACAGCCATGCATGACAGCAAAGTGACAGAAAGACCCAAAATAACATGATCCAGGTCACGTCCCCTATAAAATGTCCTCTAAGCACAAATCCAAGGGGACTTTGTATAAATTACTACAGGAAGAGCTTAGTGGTAGATGAGATGTGTGTGTGAATGTGTGTGTATGTGTGTTTGTATTCGTGTCTCCTTATGATCCCTCAGCTAAACGACTGAGGCTTCTCAGGAAGGGATTGGTCAAACAGGTTAATTCGTCGGTAAGCAAGTAATTCACATGAGACTGACAGTTTGAGGCCTCTAACTCCTCTGATAGGCAGATTCCATACACTGTCAGGTGGAGACGTGCAGCCTCCGAGCTCATCCTGCTGAGGAGTAAGAGATCACAAGGGAACAAGAGAGACAAAGATTGCCTCTGCCGAAAGTGAATTGAAAGAACAGAAAAGGGCTGAGGGAGGTAGAGGGAATTTCTGGGCCTCTTGAGACAAACAAAACACCTGGGTTGCCAATCAGAAGACAGTCCCCAAGTGATGCTCTAAATCTGGTAGAGAGCTGCTAGTGTGCTTGCGTGTGTCGGTGTGAGCAGTTGCATCTTATTGTGCTCGTCAGATGATGACTCAACTTCCAACGGTGTTCTAATGTTGTCTTTTAGCATTCATTCATGCAGAATCAATACCTTTCAGCTTTCTTTATGTTATTTGGTGAATGATTTTGCAATAAGATCAGCAGGGTCCTACTGTGGAACATGTAACAAAAAGAAGAAGAAGAAGAAGAAGAAGAAGAAGAAGAAGAAGAAGAAGAAGAAGAAAAAAAAAAGATATGATCAGTTTATCATGGCAGCTTATTTTTTTACATTACCTAAACTTGATTTTTATTTTTTTTAAATTTGGTTTAATGTAATTTAAAGGAATAGTTCACCCACAAATGAACATTACCTCATGATTTACTCACCCTCAAGCCTTCCTAAGTGTATATGACTTTCTTCTCAAATCAACTCTTCCATGGGGAAGTCGTGGCCTAATGGTTAGAGAGTCGGACTCATAACCCAAAGGTTGTGGGTTCGAGTCTCGTACCGGCAGGGATTGTAGGTGGGGGGAGTGAATGTACAGCACTCTCTCCCACCTTCAATACCACGACTGGCTGCCCACTGCTCCGGTTGTGTGTTCACGGTTTGTGTGTGTTCACTGCTGTGTATGTGCACTTTGGATGGGTAAATGCAGAGCACTAATTCTGAGTATGGGTCACCATACTTGGCCACATGTCACGTCACTTTCTTTCAGATGAGTTATATTAAAAAAAAAATGTCCTGGCTTTTCCTAGCTTTATAATGGCAGTGAATGGGGGTCGGTCGAGATTTTGAAGCACAAAAAAGTGTCTATCCATCATAAAAAAGTGTCACATGCCTTCTGAAGTGAATCAATGTGTTTGTGTAAGAAAAAAATATCCATATCTAAAAGTTTATAAACCGTAATCTTTAACTTCTGCTAACTGTCGTACAAGAGTTCACGAGAGAGTGGCGTTCCAGCGGATGACGTAGGATGTAGGCGTAGTGTAATCTCAGGTGAGAATATGCTGCAAGAACCAAGTTTTGTTTACAAACCAGTCTTGTCTTGGCTCGTATCAAAATCCTTTGACATTTTTCTTTACAAATCCTCATTTTGTACTTCTAATTTGTGACCTGTGTTTTGTTTTGCTCTCTCCTCTGTGCTTCCGCATTTGTCACTTTCTTACACTACGCCTATGACGTACGTCATCTGCTGTAACGCCACTCTCTTGTGAACGTGCATAAGACAGTTAGTTTTAAATATGGATATTACACAAACTCGTCGCTTTGTTTCAGAAGGTCTTTATTAACCCCATGGATCCATGTGGAGCACTTTTTATGATGGATGGATGCACTTTTTTTTTTTTCGCTTCAAAATCTCAACTACTATTCACTGACATTATAAAGCTTTTAAGAGCCAGGATATTTTTTAATATAGCTCCGATTGTATTCGTCTGAAAGAAGAAAGTCATATACACCTAGTATGGTGAGTAACCCTCAAGGTGAGTAAATCATTTACATTTTTGGGTTAACTATCCCTTTAAAGGTCCCATATTTTACACCTTTCTGGAGTTTTATTTCAGGTTTTGATGTCCTTAAGAATATATATTTGCGGTATAAGTACCAAAAACCTTCTCAATATATTTTTACAGTTCCTTTCTCAGGAGCTCGATTTTGGCCTGTCTAATTAATATTCATGAACCTCTCTTCTGATTGGCCTGTTGTTTTCTGAGTGACGCACGGCCAGGCCAACCACAGGTAACTAGGGTCAGCCGACGTCACAGCGCTAGCGGGAGGCAGCAAAACAAAGAGGAAACTGGAGGCGGCCCATTCAAACCAACGCAGATTCGGCTACATAAGGATTGTCTGGGGGTTTGGCAAAAGGAGAGTGAGACTGTGGGCGGGGCTCAGGGTGATGACTGAAGGCGGTGACTGTGTAGTTCCGACGTCAACTTTTTACGGAAGTCACAACGGTTAGTGAAAAATCACAGCTACTTTAAGCAGGCTGTGTGAATTTTGAAATGACTTTTACAAAAAAGTTGATTATACGAAAAAAATGAAATAAAAAAATGAGCCAGCAGATGGCAGTGTAATTAGTTCTACAATTAAAAATGGAAAAAAAAAGTGTTGACTGTGTAGTATTACTAAATAAAAAAAAATATTAATAAATACATACATACATACCTTTTAAACTTTTTTTTTTAAATGTGTGAACATACTGTTTTTGGTTCAGCAATCCATTCCAAAAAATAAAAAATAAAAACAAATAATGAACTCCTAATTTATTACCTGAGAACACCTTGAACAGCATACAGAGTTCAATTACCAAAATTCAGCATTAGCTGTTTGTTTTTAAAGTCATTATTTTAAAGTCACCTGTTTTGTAGAGTCACCCACCATATATTTAGAATGTTCACCCACCTTTTTTTTTTTTTTTT
>NW_015557156.1:1648496-1656697 GCF_001515605.1 Sinocyclocheilus anshuiensis
GAATGTTGTAATCTCTGTTGTGTGTTTCATGCTCTAATTCGAGTCTCGTGCCACAACAACATGCTGTGCTTTACCCAGATGTCACTGCAGAGCTCTGAGAGAAACCAAAACGACCTTGTTTTGATATTTTCCCATTTTCATCTTTGTGTAAAAGCAAAGACAAATGTGCTTGCCTGCTTGTGCTTAATAGTTCTGCATATGATGTTTGGGAGATTTTGCATTTCTCCCTACAAAGTAAGAGTACAATATGGCACAAAACAAATGTGGTTTCCCTCTACGCAAAGACATGTGTTCCCCTCTCTCCCTCTCTCTCTCTCTCTCTCTCTCAGTTGTTTTTCTTGGCTGTCTGATGTAATACCGGAGAAGGTGCGGTGCAGTGCGAGCCTAGCATTATGGGAGACAGGGGTGATTTCCTCTGGGTCATGGCATTGATTTGGAGCGACCCTGGAGGCCAGGCGAGCAGCAGGTGGCACACTGACCTGAATTAGGCGATATGAAGCAGTGGTAATCAGACAACTTCTACAGCATTTCTCTCAGTCCTAAAACAGACACTGAGATGTGAACATCACTTAACCCTTGCTTTGCTGGCTGTTCCCACCTGTTCAGGTAATAACCAGCTTCAGCTTACAAGCAGCTATCACGTCTTATTTGGAGGCTGCTTTATCAGTGCAGAGGAAAAAAAATATATAAAAAAAAATAGTTCACACTAAAATTACCACTTAGACTCCATTTACTCAACCTATTCCTTTTTAACTATGCAGAATTGCACACTTTGTATTACAATAAAGCATGTCACACAAATGCATTTTATGTTTGACAGAAAATTAAGCCGCACAATCACCTTAAACATTAATAATGATAACACATGTTTCTTCAGTAGCAAATCAGCATATTGGAATGATTTCTGAAGGACCATGTGATACTCAAAATAATACTAAAATAATGGCTGCTGAAAAATTTCACAGAAATAAATGACATTTTAAAATATATTCCAATAGAAAACATTTGTTTTAAATAGCAATATTATAAAATATTATTACAGATTTAAGATATTGTTAATTGTATAAATAGCTGTGACAAGCAGCGTCTGACCCCAAACCTTTAGATGATAGTATGTGCATATGCACGCGCGTATTATAATCTGAATGTTATGTATATACAGTTCAACCTGCAATTGCAATTCCATCATCGTTTTACCTACCTATTATTTTAACTAACATGCTGAATTTCACAATTTGTATTTCTCCATTTAGGAATGCATGCTAGTACACTGAAGTATCATGTCACCAAAAGCGTTTATGATTCTTAAGAATCAAGTGTGCACTTGAGCAGTCCACACGCTGCAGGTCAAGTATTGATCACTTGTGTAAAGAGCACTTGGCTTACTTTAAATTGGGTCTTACCTGAAGCAATCTGACTAACTTGAGTTAATGCACAAAACAATTATCCTTCTTAGCGCCCTGATTTAATCAGGCTCTGTGTGTACAGGGAAATAAAGGTATGCCTCTTGCTAAGAAAGACAATTTCACATGCATACGACCTCCCTCCCTTTAGAAAAAATAGAGCCAATGGAGATTACATAGAGAATTAAGCAGTTAGCTCATATACACAAGTGTGTTTCTGTGCTAATGCTGGTGCTATTGATGGCTCCCCGTGCAGAAATTAGACGCGAACGCTTCGAGATGCGAGCACAATATATTTTTTTGGCAGGAAATGACAATGTTGAAATTGCATAAAAACATACTGAAAAATGTCAAAAGTGGATGCATTTTATATAAGCGTCCTATTTTAAAACAAAGGACAGGAGTCGGTGCGGAAGAATATGTGTTTATTATTATATGCGTGGAAGTGCTTTTTTAGGCAGTGAAACTAATGCCATTTATCATTTGCAGCACTTACAGTTTACTTTTTTACATAATTTAATAGGTTGCATGAAAGCTGAAAAAGACCAACCAACATGGTAACAATGCATAATGCATAATGTTGAATGCATATTTACACTGGCCTAATAAAGAATATTGTTACAGTCAAAAATGTTTACAGTCAAAAGTGGATTCAGTGAGGCTTCAGGCAATCCTAGGCAATCCATTTAAACGTTAACAGTTTCCTTCAAGTGGCACATCATCCACAGAAAAATTACATTGAGTTTAATAATAAAGCATAAAAATGTCTTGTGGGTGCTTAAAGCTGGATGGACCAAATTGTATCTCCATTTGAACATAGGCCTACTGAGTAATTCTGTGTCCATGACACATCTCAACCACTTCATTTACTGTAAGCCACTTTTTTTTGACAGTTTCTCTTCACTCTAGCTGTTTTGAATCTATAGTCATAAACTTACTGCGCGACTGAGATCGATTCACATATTTTAAATAAGTATTTCTAAGCTATAGGGTTGTCTCCCTTGAGTTGTTTCCAATTTATACACTGTCCACAAACTCGCTTTTTTTTATTTGCATACAAAACATTGCTCGCAATGTTTTCTTGGTATTTTTCTCACTTTTTACCTCATAAATAAGAGCCACTGCACTGAATTTGTTCTGTGTAAAACACCTTATTCAGCATTTTGCTCCTACTTTTTAGTATGCAAAACCTATTTAACTAGTATTCACCACTGTGTGTTCAATATCAATCTCGCTAACAACAGCCCGTTAATGGCATGGTCTTAAGAAATCATTGTGAGAGAGTTTTGAGAGATGTCAAGTATGTGCTCATGTGATTGTCATCCAGTAACAGGTCATTTGTTGAGTAACTGCAATTCTTCAGCAAAGCTGCATTATATTAACCAAACAATAAAGACGTTTATAATGTTACAAAATATTTCAGTTTCAAATAAATGCTTTAAAATATTCTAAATTCGGTTGAACATTATATTTATCATATAATCCTGAAAAAAAGAGTATCTTTAAAGTTTAAGTTGTTTAAAAAAGATATATTGATATATATTGAGCAGCGCAACTGTTTTCAACAGAGATAATAATAATAAATGTTTCTTGTGTATCAGATCAGCATATTAGAATGATTTCTGAAGGATTATGTGACACTGACGACTAGAGTAATGATGCTGAAAATTCAGCATTACATCACAGAAATAAATTACATTTTAACTATGTTTTTAAAATATATTTTATTTTAAATAGTGTGAAATATTATTAAAATTTTTATTGTATTGATCAAATAAATGCAGCCTTGGTGAGTATAACAGGCTTCTTACTGTAGTGTGTTTATGTATATAATCCGGGTTTAAAACTACCATTTTGCCACTCCTGCCAATTGCCAGTGACTTGAGAAATGTGCATTATTTTATTGAAAACAACAGAACAAATTGGGGAAATACAGCTTATTGCAATTAATAATAATAATAATAATTATTATTATTTATTATTATTATTATTATTATTATTATTATTATTTGTATTTGTATTTATTTATTTACAATAGGCTTTTATTTTGTCAGAAAGCAACAGGGAAACTTCACTTTTGAAATGCTTCTATTTTGTTGACAACAGCTTTAGAAACTATGTTTGTTACAAGCATAGGAGGATGTTTTGGCGCAGTTTGCATTTTCAAATACACTGTATACGTGACTCGAACTCATTAGCTCAAGCTTGTTCACTCGATACATGACTCCACTCGAGTTCATGTGGAGCCGCATTTACTGCGAACTGCTCAGAGACACTGAAAATACTGTTACTCATCAGCGGTGCGTCAGATTACATATTTATATAGTTGCAATGCAGTCTTTGCGATTTGATAATTGCGCCCAAAAATATTTACTCTCAGACGTTTAACAAATTTTACCTGCTCAACTGGCGATTATCACCATTTCATATACTCAGTGCTGATTTTCACTTGCCTTTGGCGCTTGGCAAGTGTTAATTTTAGGCCCTGCATACAGTGTTTATATACACATTTTAATATAATAGTTTTAATTTGTTTTATTGTTCAGGTTGCGATGTGAGCGTAGCATCACAATACAAATGCAGTAACGCTTCCCTCTAGACCTCTGGCATCTGGTTATCCCTTGGATTGGTTTTCCATTCACGAGAGGTAATTCCAGCTGGTCTGGGTCAGGATGAGTTCAAGATCTCCTATTGCCAGAGATCCCCAGCCGCAGTGTTAACCACCCTAAGCGGCTGGAGGCTGCACAGATGAGTGTCAGCACCTTATCCCTTTTATCAAGGGGAAAAAGTATCTACGCAAAACCCCTGCTCCCTAGCGAGCATGCAGTGTCTCTGTTACCACGCATTTGCAGAAAAAGAAAAATAAAGAGACGTATTCGGCCTCTCCATCTCATGCTCCAAAAGATCCATTAGTATTCTGAGCAAAGCTTAGCCAGTGACAAGCCATACATCACCATCGCAGCAAAACGCTCTCTCTCTGTCTCTCTCCCTCTCTCTCTCTCCACAGAGCCACCCTACAAATATGGGGAGCACATGTTCTATTGTTTGTATGCCACCCTCTGTCCTGCGAGTGTCCTCTAATCTGTGTCCGCAGACGACGCACGCACACGTACCGCTTTTACAGCTCAGCCATTACCGAGGACGTGCCGGTGCCAGAGGAGAGAGATGCATTCTGGGAAGGTCCGTAGGAAAGGGGCACTTTTCACGATGCGAGTGCGACTGTCTCGCCAACCGTTCGTCCTTGACTAACCTTGTCCTTTTACGGAGCTATTGAAGAGCGCTGTAAATTACATTGATGGGTCCCTCAAAAACGGTCTCCTGTTTTACTGTTTTTAGCCTGATCGACAAGCTCCAATAATGTGAATAATCGTTAAATATGAGACGCCCAACCGCAAACTGTTGCGTTCTGAATAATGCCTGCATTGTTATGCTGCTTTGAATGGCCAGGCAATACGAAAATGCGCCCAACGGAAGCATTATGATGAATAAGACGAGACTTTTTGCCTGTAATATGTTTCCATGTGAACAAAACATAGACATTATCGTATTTATTACTCTGCTCAGCTCTGCGGAGATTTGTATTATGTAATTTACACTTTATGGGATACAAACAAAAGCAGCGAACTCATTTTTTTTTTTTTTTTTTTTCTACAACTTTCTCCCATCTCCCGACTGGGAGACAAATACTGTAGAGCTCTTAACTGACACTAAGCACCATGAAGTCAATATGACTTGTGTGCCTTCAGAGGTGTGAATGATGGGAAGTGTGGAAGCTCTCAAATCAACTTTAGATGCATCATTGATTCTTGCGTGTCACCGAACTAACAATATAAAAATTCCTCCATCCACCCATCCATGTATATTATTCATTTCATATTTTATTTTTTACCTCATTTTTTATATATATGTAGGCTATATGTTTTTTTAACCCACACAAACCTACTGTATGACTTAAGATACAAGCATAAAAAAAATGTAGCATACAAGTTATATGGACTATTTTTTTTGTCATTTTGAATCTTGACAGCACCAGTCTCTATTTATTGCATGGGGAAAAAAAGCATCATAAATATTCTGCCTAACATCTCTTCTTGTTCCACTGCAGAAAGAAATTCAAATGGGTTTGAAAAAACCTGAGGGTGTGTAAATACATTTTGAATGGACTATTATTTTAATTAGGTTACTGTGTTTTTGAACAACCCGAGTTTGTGTGAATAATAGTGGCATGTAAGATTGCAACATGATCTGAAAGAGGAGTCTTTTTCCTGCATATCATTCTGACTCTTTCCTCATTTGTCCACTAGTGGGCACTCATACTACACTATGCCATCATGCAGAAACACCGCTGTTGCATCTCTCCAATCCTGCATTAAAGCCGCAGGCGCCGTTGCTACGCAGGGCCCTGCGGAGACCCAGTCGTAACCCGGCTCACTCATCAGAGCGACAGGGAGAGAAAATGTCAGCCCGCTGAAGGTTGGTGAGGTGGCGATGGAATTAATTAATGTTTTGATTTGGTGGCGTTTCACTTTGGCGCAGCGTGAGGGAGTGGCATTTAAAGGGGGAGATATTAATGAATGCAGCGCTGTCGTTAAAGCCATCATATTTCGGATATTAATGAAAGGAGAGGAGGAGGGCATGCTGACACTGAGGAGGAAGAGCGGAGAGAGGAAATTACACACCGAGAGATTTTTGAGTGCAGGCGCGCAGGTGAAGATGGCGCACTCTTTATTCTACATTTCTGCAAAACCCAACAGCTCAAAGACATATTTGCCGCAACATTTGCTGTGCACTGTGTAAATATCAGTGTCTGTAAAGTCTTCCTCGGCCGGGTTCATCTGCTGGCTTACGCCTCATGTATCGTTCTCAAGGACATATCCGTGTGTTGGAGCCCCGGGCTGAATTCATCTCCTGATGTGCTCTTCACAAGCACTGACAGGCCTGTTTGAGGCATCATGGGATGGAAGAAACTCTTCAGCATTGACGTTTTTGTCTTCTTTTCTCACCGCGTGCGGACGCCCGGCCTCACGTCTCTCCTTCTGAGCTGCCTCCGCTATCTATTCCCATCCAGCGTTTGCTGAAATGTCTCCGAGCTCTTCCGCAGTCTCAATTACCAGTGATGGCAATCTGCTCGTGCAACCAGAGGCTGTTGCAGGTGGCTCGCCCCCGGGGAACAATATGGAGGAGGCAGGCTGTGTGGCAGCAGCGATTCTGTGAGAGCTAAATGCCTACACAGGTCCAGAGATACTGAAGATGTGAGGAGAGTGTAATGCAGAGGGAAATTTACAGTTTTGTCATGAAAGATTATTTGATTCTGCTTGTTTTGCATAGGCATTTTCACATAGAGAACCTGATCCAGCTGTTTGACATTTAGAAATTAGTCATGCGCTGAAAATACTCAACCACCAATGAATTTCCAGTGTCAGATGAAACTGTTTTGGAGGGCTGAAAATGATCACCATTTATCACCCTTGACTGAAATTTTGATGTTCAATTAGTGTTTCTCTGATGGTGTGTTTTGACTCTGTTAATGTCTATTTTGTACGCACAACATTTACGAAACGAAGGTACGACAGAAAATTGGGCATACGGTCGTTTCAACGCAAAACTTGGAAGTTATCAATATGGACGTTAGCGGTGGCTACGATCAAATCTCACGTCTGGTCTCAGCTCATGTACGCAAGTTTATGAGTAACGTGAACTTGCGCACAGCATAGTAAATACGGTGGGGAATTGTAGAATGACAGCATTTTGTTCATTTTTATTTTCCTGACCATCAAACGAAGCTCATTAGTCGATCGTTAACCAGTAAGATTAGAATGTCTTTTTTTTTTCGGTTTTATACAGGGCTCTAGCTTTATATGTGTGAATAGCAGCGTAAACAAGACCAGGAGGGTTCAATCGTTGTATCATGCTAACCTGCAGCGCTTCTGTGAAAGGAGAAAAACAGAAATTAAGTCAATAAAAGGAATATATATCTGTGTGTGTGTGTGTGTGTGTGCTGGGCAATGATTCCATTTTGTTATCGTGATTAATCACAAGATTTTTTTGCGATTAATCGCATTATGCACAGAATTCAATAATGAATTCAAAAGTAGTGTATTATGCACTTTTTTCATTTAAAAGTACTGCTATATGAACAAAAATGCAATAACATTTGGGTTGCAAACACTTTAAACAAATAAGGTGCTTTTTTACAGCAGTATTCCTTTTACATAGTAGCAGTTACAACATTTCTTGTAAATCTCAGCTTATGACATCAATGTAATGAAATTAAATATAAAACCAAAGCTATTTGCCACTGCCAGTGCATTAACATTTTTATAGAAAATATTTTATAGTTTGTTATAGAAAAACAGAGTCCAGACAGTCCAGAGCCTTGATGATAACAGTGTAACAGGCACCTACCGAGTAGAGACCTGCACTATCGCGGGACCCAACGCAACAGAGTGCCACGCGGGACAACACTTGATGTGTGAGTGTGTAGAGACTCATGTGTGCGGGATGCGGGAGATAAGGGCCTCACACTAGGCAATCTTAACCGTGCCCGAGCGCATTTGACCCACAAAGCCCAGTTCGTTTGACTAGTGTGATCGCTCCGTGCTGTGCTCGGTTCGTTTAGCCATCCCTGGCTCGGTTGGAAGAGGTGGGCCAGAGCACGGTTCAGTTATACTATAGATCAGTGAGTGTGGGCGCTAACCGCACCGGAGCGCTGAACTTATGATGCATGCAGCATGATTGCTTGAACATTTCTGAGCGGCAAAAATGATAGATCTGTAAAGCAATATATTGTGAGAGGGC
>NW_015557156.1:1658065-1684693 GCF_001515605.1 Sinocyclocheilus anshuiensis
GAAGAGCGGAGAGAGGAAATTACACACCGAGAGATTTTTGAGTGCAGGCGCGCAGGTGAAGATGGCGCACTCTTTATTCTACATTTCTGCAAAACCCAACAGCTCAAAGACATATTTGCCGCAACATTTGCTGTGCACTGTGTAAATATCAGTGTCTGTAAAGTCTTCCTCGGCCGGGTTCATCTGCTGGCTTACGCCTCATGTATCGTTCTCAAGGACATATCCGTGTGTTGGAGCCCCGGGCTGAATTCATCTCCTGATGTGCTCTTCACAAGCACTGACAGGCCTGTTTGAGGCATCATGGGATGGAAGAAACTCTTCAGCATTGACGTTTTTGTCTTCTTTTCTCACCGCGTGCGGACGCCCGGCCTCACGTCTCTCCTTCTGAGCTGCCTCCGCTATCTATTCCCATCCAGCGTTTGCTGAAATGTCTCCGAGCTCTTCCGCAGTCTCAATTACCAGTGATGGCAATCTGCTCGTGCAACCAGAGGCTGTTGCAGGTGGCTCGCCCCCGGGGAACAATATGGAGGAGGCAGGCTGTGTGGCAGCAGCGATTCTGTGAGAGCTAAATGCCTACACAGGTCCAGAGATACTGAAGATGTGAGGAGAGTGTAATGCAGAGGGAAATTTACAGTTTTGTCATGAAAGATTATTTGATTCTGCTTGTTTTGCATAGGCATTTTCACATAGAGAACCTGATCCAGCTGTTTGACATTTAGAAATTAGTCATGCGCTGAAAATACTCAACCACCAATGAATTTCCAGTGTCAGATGAAACTGTTTTGGAGGGCTGAAAATGATCACCATTTATCACCCTTGACTGAAATTTTGATGTTCAATTAGTGTTTCTCTGATGGTGTGTTTTGACTCTGTTAATGTCTATTTTGTACGCACAACATTTACGAAACGAAGGTACGACAGAAAATTGGGCATACGGTCGTTTCAACGCAAAACTTGGAAGTTATCAATATGGACGTTAGCGGTGGCTACGATCAAATCTCACGTCTGGTCTCAGCTCATGTACGCAAGTTTATGAGTAACGTGAACTTGCGCACAGCATAGTAAATACGGTGGGGAATTGTAGAATGACAGCATTTTGTTCATTTTTATTTTCCTGACCATCAAACGAAGCTCATTAGTCGATCGTTAACCAGTAAGATTAGAATGTCTTTTTTTTTTCGGTTTTATACAGGGCTCTAGCTTTATATGTGTGAATAGCAGCGTAAACAAGACCAGGAGGGTTCAATCGTTGTATCATGCTAACCTGCAGCGCTTCTGTGAAAGGAGAAAAACAGAAATTAAGTCAATAAAAGGAATATATATCTGTGTGTGTGTGTGTGTGTGTGCTGGGCAATGATTCCATTTTGTTATCGTGATTAATCACAAGATTTTTTTGCGATTAATCGCATTATGCACAGAATTCAATAATGAATTCAAAAGTAGTGTATTATGCACTTTTTTCATTTAAAAGTACTGCTATATGAACAAAAATGCAATAACATTTGGGTTGCAAACACTTTAAACAAATAAGGTGCTTTTTTACAGCAGTATTCCTTTTACATAGTAGCAGTTAAAACATTTCTTGTAAATCTCAGCTTATGACATCAATGTAATGAAATTAAATATAAAACCAAAGCTATTTGCCACTGCCAGTGCATTAACATTTTTATAGAAAATATTTTATAGTTTGTTATAGAAAAACAGAGTCCAGACAGTCCAGAGCCTTGATGATAACAGTGTAACAGGCACCTACCGAGTAGAGACCTGCACTATCGCGGGACCCAACGCAACAGAGTGCCACGCGGGACAACACTTGATGTGTGAGTGTGTAGAGACTCATGTGTGCGGGATGCGGGAGATAAGGGCCTCACACTAGGCAATCTTAACCGTGCCCGAGCGCATTTGACCCACAAAGCCCAGTTCGTTTGACTAGTGTGATCGCTCCGTGCTGTGCTCGGTTCGTTTAGCCATCCCTGGCTCGGTTGGAAGAGGTGGGCCAGAGCACGGTTCAGTTATACTATAGATCAGTGAGTGTGGGCGCTAACCGCACCGGAGCGCTGAACTTATGATGCATGCAGCATGATTGCTTGAACATTTCTGAGCGGCAAAAATGATAGATCTGTAAAGCAATATATTGTGAGAGGGCTGTGTGTTACCGCGTACCAAACGACTCAAAATAATAAACCACAAAGTTAACAAAACGACTAAAATGCAGTCAACCAAACATAAAAGTTACTTATTTATTTTTAAATAAGTTTATTTTAAAAAGCCCACTGTAAAATCAGCATGCAGTGCCCAAACAAAAATTTTTGCGCATGTGAAGGACTTTATACTGATATTAGAACATGAGTGAAGTATAAAGCTATATTTAGGCTACATAATGAATAATAGTTATGCAAACAAATGTTACAAATATGGAAAAAAATGGAAGCATTTTTGGCAAACTTGTGGTATGAGACAATCTCGTGAGCCCAATGCCGTTTCAGTTTTGATTGACATTTGTATGCTGTATGCATTTAATTTAAATGTAATTACCGTTAAATGTAAAATATTTGTTGTAGAGTGAGGGGAGCTAAATAGGCTGTTTATATTTACCAATATTTTAATATACATACAAATTACATAAATTAATGTAGCCTAATTGTTTGCAATTACAAGGTTACCGGTTGTTTTTGGAGTAAGATCAATTTCTCTTTTGTGCTGTCGGAAACTTCCTATTTCCCGTGTATGAAGTCGTGAGCGTTTGATGTGAGCGCTGCTGCAGTCGTAGGCCCACCCCAAATGCTCTCATTGGTTGAGACACGTGATGACACCCATCCCAAGCCAGTACTGATCAACATCCCACCCCTCCTGTGACCCATGGTTTGTTTACTTATTTATTTTTAAATAAGTTTATTTTAAAAAGCCCACTGTAAAATCAGCATGCAGTGCCCAAACAAAAATTTTTGCGCATGTGAAGGACTTTATACTGATATTAGAACATGAGTGAAGTATAAAGCTATATTTAGGCTACATAATGAATAATAGTTATGCAAACAAATGTTACAAATATGGAAAAAAATGGAAGCATTTTTGGCAAACTTGTGGTATGAGACAATCTCGTGAGCCCAATGCCGTTTCAGTTTTGATTGACATTTGTATGCTGTATGCATTTAATTTAAATGTAATTACCGTTAAATGTAAAATATTTGTTGTAGAGTGAGGGGAGCTAAATAGGCTGTTTATATTTACCAATATTTTAATATACATACAAATTACATAAATTAATGTAGCCTAATTGTTTGCAATTACAAGGTTACCGGTTGTTTTTGGAGTAAGATCAATTTCTCTTTCATGAGATTACTTCCTCTTTTTGGCCGGGTTTTGTTTCTCGGTGTCGTAAACTCTAGGGGCGAGGCTTCTAAACCATGGTGTTTTTAGGGGCGTGATATTCAAATGACGATTGTTTTCAGCCACAACATTTATCAACGTGCGATGAGATTGGCGGCATATGAATGTTTCATGAATCACACGTGAACTCTGTCGTAAGTTGATTTGTGCGCACGGATCTGCACTTGTTTCTACATTAGATTGATAAATGAGGCCCAATGTGGATAAACAACGATGGCTTAAAGGGGTAGTTCACCCAAAAATGAAAATTCTGTCATTAATTACTCATCCACTCATGTCATTCCAAACCCGTAAAACCTCCGTTCACAAATTAAGATATTTTTGATGAAATCCGAGAGCTTTCTGAACCTGCATAGACAGCAACGCAACTGACAAAGAAACCCAGAAAGGTAGTAAGGACATCGTTAAAATAGTATTTTTATATAGCGCACACAAAGCACACAATTCTCATAGCTTCATAACATTAAGGTTGAACCACTGATGTCACATGGACTGTTTTAACAATGTTCTTACTGCCTTTTTGGGCCTTGAGCATTTCAGTTGTGTTGCTATCAATGCAGTTAGCAAGCTCTCAAATTGTATTAAACATTTTGTAATTTGTGTTCCGAAAATGAACAAAGGTCTTATGGGTTTGGAATGACATGAAGGTGACTAATTAATGACAGATTTTTTATTTTTGGGTGAACTAACCCTTTAACATAACAGCTGTGTTGATGCTAGGGCTGGGTTGACAATATTAATTTTGCTGAACCGAGATATTTTAGTCTATGCGGTCTTTAATGTGGGGCAACAGATCACTAGTCACTCAGTTCAAGATGCATGTGAACCGATCATCTCTTCCTCTTTACTGCTAGTTATATCACAAAATAAACATTAAAGGTATAGTTTGCCCAAAAATGAAAATTCTGTCATTTACTCACCCTCATCTTGTTCCAAACCTGTTCTGCTAAAGAAAAATATATTCTAAAGAATGTTGGTAGCCAAACAGTTGATGGTAGCCATTGAATTTCCACCCACATTCTTCAAAATATCTTATTTTGTGTCTGACAGAAAAAAATAAACTCATATAGGTTTGGAAGAACATGAGGGTGAGTAAATGACAATTAAAATTTTTGGATGAACTATTCCTTTAATGAACATCAGAAGGTATATTGAAAGAAAGTACAGCATGTTATATGTAAATGTTTCAACCACAGAAAAACGTCAGTAAAACATTGTAAACAATGTCACATAAAATTACATTTACCTCGGAAAAGCTATTCAGTGTGTTATTTAGCTAGAAAAAATAAATAAATAACAGGAGTATTTGGGTAAATGTGTGCACTATTTATGCATTCCTTATATTTTTACTTTATTAATGTATTTTTGAATACACGTCATGAAAACAAGCATTTATTGCAGTAGCCGTTTAAATGTTTATATTTCAACAACAAAATAATAGAAAATAAACATTAAAAAGTTGATAGAAAAAAAATCAGTTTCAAAAATTTCAATTTGCACATTAAACAAATATATTTTATTTTCATTTTCATTTCTTAACTAATTGTATTTTTTTTTTTGTTTTCTGTGTTTAAGTAACACATTATGTTTAAGAAAAAAATGTCTGCGGAGAGCTAGAGTTCAGCTCACAAAATACTGCTAATAAATCTCTGATGAAAAACAGTATTATAAATACAGAATTCATTGTGTTGAAATTATTACAACACTGTGGCCTAACCAAGTACAATGTGATAAAGCAACAAGCTGTCTCTTCCATGTTAATTTAAACATTTGTCCTAACCAGCCACAACAGGGCATTTTGCCAGCCATCATGCTAGGTAGTCCTGCCCAAAATGAAATCTTACTGGTTAATAAATATCTCACTCCACATAACTATATATAAAACATCACATTTATTTAGAGCTTTCAGTCGGCAGAAACACGGCTTGTTGTAATTTGCCATGCATCCTCGTTAGGACAAAGTGTTAACAAAAATGTGATAGTTCAACTAAAAATGAAAATTGCCATCATTTGTTGTTCCAAACATGTATCATTTTTTTCCTCCTCATCTCATCTTTGCATCCAGCTCATGACCTTGGTACTTTCAGTGCTATGTTGTATCACTGAAATACAGGAACAGCAGATGTTCCTTTAAAAACATTATCAGCTCAATGTACGTTTCAGTTTGAAAAAATGCAGTAAATTGTAACATAAACCTGATGAAAAAAACTTCTAATAGTCATTTTGCAAAGACTAGACAATATAATATTTTTTCATTTGAAAGAGAGCTTTTTAAGAACTTTCCAAATCCAATTTTTATATGATTTTCCACATAAACCGGTTTTGTAATCGGGCTCTGAGGTTGGAATCAAAAATCTGTTTCTGCTCTGTCTCTTTTGGGCCGAGATAAATGCAATATCTGTATCGTTTTTCTTTTTCTATTAGATGTAAATTGCTCAGAAACTATACAGATGGCCTTTTTATAGACCGATATTTCTTATCTGCCCTTGACAGACCCTCTAAATTTAATTTCCCTGCATTCTACAAAAACTCCAGCATGCTGATGCTGTTGGAATGCATTTCTTCTCTGTTTTCCCATGTTCTTGAAAGCCCACATTGCACTGCTCGCCATTACAAATTTGAACCCTGTTTCGGTCGCAATCAATTCCATTCTTCTGTGCATTATTGCTCGGGAGTAGGAGACAGGAATCCAGAGATCTCATTAGACTAAAACAAAGTTATGCATTTCTCTGCCTGGTCTAACGATCCACAGCAATCTGTGAGCGCTAAAGACAAGACTTTGACCGTAATGGTACTCAAAATGGGGAGAAAATGTGAGCAGGAATCTCAGAGAGCAGCTCTGTTTTTGATTTATTGAATGATCACTCTTGGAAACTCTTGGAAGACAGCATGAAAGCGGGCAAATGGAATTACATTTTTAAATTTAGACACCCTCCCTCCACGGATGTCATATTGAAAATCCCTATACTAAGCGACGTGGTTCTGCTCTTTGAAGAATTTAGAGAATTTGGAGACAATGCTCAGTGATCAAATTTAATTTGATATAATAAGAGGACACTTTCCAAAGCCTGAAGTTATTTTTCACGACAGGACATATAAAGTGACTCTTCGCTCAGCGGCTTGGGAAACAAAATGGAATGATTCACACATTTCTTCACCCACAATCTGGTAAAGGTTTTGATGTGATGACATGTTATCATAAACATTGGCATATTTGGCCTTAAGGGCTTTGAGTAAGAACAAGATGAGAATTATATGCATGTGACCGTGTATATATGCACACAAATACAACTGACCACTGATATCTCCTTTAGTACACACTATATAAATCCTAGAGTGTCTGTGACACAGAACCGCATTCAATCACTTTCCACTCCAATGACCTGGCCAATTCTTCACCATTACTTTGGCTATTGGCAGGCGTTCTGAACCTTTGGTTTGATAACCAGACGTATAAATTTCAATCCCCCTACTTTTGGAGACAATTTAAAGGCTCATTTATTTATATTTTTCTATATTTGACAATAAGATATATATCCCACCCCTGAATGTTGGGCATTTGAGGCTTTTTGCTGTTTTAGAATATATATATGCATCCTCCGAGCAGATATGAAAACATGGAAATCTCATAATCATTCATACAAATTTGATTTTATGAATTTTCACCAGCGTTTATAAAAGCAAACGGACATTATCTGCCAGTCATCTGTGTTTACTCTATTTGAATTTCCGTTTCATAAGTTTTAATTCCATAAATATGCATATTTCTGATTGGATTAAAACAGTGCTGGGATGGAAAAGGTGCTATTGTTATGGATTCAGATGTCTTTAAGATTCTGAGAGGATGTCTGCTGGTTCCTGTTTCTTTTTTGCATATGCATATAAATCTGTACTCTAAGCAAAGACTTCTCGGAAGCATGCTCGAGAAAACAAACTCTACATCTATGTTCCAAAGCCTAGTCAGCTGTCTACCTAGCCAGCATTTTAAGGCATCATAGATATCAACACACAAAGGCTGTTATGAAGCTTCTTACTTCTAAGATGTCTTCTTTTGCTCAAAATCAGGCAGCATCATGCATATCATTCACAGAAAAAAAATATCTCATAGTGCATTGCTTCAGAAAGGTTAATGTGATTTTTAAATTCATTAGTTACTTTTCTGTTTAATGAAATAACGTTAAATCTAATTAAAATTGACAAGTTTGCAGGTTTTTTTTTTGTAATGTATTTTTGTGATTTGACGTTCGCTTACCAGCATGCTTAATATCTTGCTATTTAGTGTGATGTGTTTGCTGCTGAAAAACTTAAATCTTAAACAAGTCTGAGATGGTTTTTACTGCTTTCATCTGGTATAAGATCACTGCAGCTTGGCCAGCTGAAGTGCCCTAAACCCTTCTAAAATCAGCCAAAAGTTGAAAAGACTGAGAGTCTAAAATGTGTTAGCAAGACTAAGTTGATTCATGCATTTACTTTTTTTTTCTTCAGCAGGCTTGGAGCATGGTAGCCATTTTCTAGCTATTTCAAGCTGGTCATTAGCTCTAGACCATCTTGGACCAGCAACAAACCAGCTACCAGCTGGTCATACACTCTTAAGGAGATCAAAGTGTTTTTTGGAACATGATATCTTATCGACCAACTTATAACAAGCTTGAAAACCTGCTACCATATTCCAAAGCAGTGCGATTTTTCCAGTAAACTTAGAGGATGGCTGCAATGCATGCAATAAAACTATATTTGTATGTAAATTGCTATAAGCAGAGTGGATGCTGAATGGTATTTTTGTGTGTAGAATACTGTATATACGCCGATCAGGGCGTAACATTATGGCCACCTTCCTAATATTGTGTTGGTTCCCCTTTTGCTGCCAAAACAGCCCTGACCCGTCGAGGCATGGACTACACTAGACCCCTAAAAGTGTGCTGTGGTATCTGGCACCAAGATGTTAGCAACAGATCCTTTAAGTCCTGTAAGTTGCGAGGTGGGGCCTCCATGGACCAGACTTGTTTGTTCAGCACACCCCACAGATGCTCAATTGGATAGAGATCTGGGGAATACAGAGGCCAACACCTCAAACTCGTTGTGCTCCTCAAACAATTCCTGTTTTGTGGAAGGCCACATTATCCTGCTGAAAGATGCCACAGCCACAAGGAAATATCGTTTCCATGAAAGGGTGTACATGGTACATGTCAAAGTAACATCCACAAGGATGGCAGGACCCAAGGTTTCCCAGCAGAACATTGCCCAAAGCTTCACACTGCTTCCCCCGGCTTGCCTTCTTCCCATAGTGCATCCTGGTGCCATGTGTTCCCCAGGTAAGCGACGTGCATGCACCTGGCCGTCCATATGATGTAAAAGAAAATGTGATTCATCAGACCAGGCCACCTTCTTCCATTGCTCCGTGGTCCAGTTCTGATGCTCACGTGCCCACTATTGGCGCTTTCAGCGGTGGACAGGGGTCAGCATGGGCACCCTGACTGGTCTGCGGCTATGTAGCACCATACACAACAAATTGCCTTGTCAATTTACTTGTCAAACTCGCTCAAATCCTTACGCTTTCCTGTTTTTCCTGCTTCTAACACATCAACTTTGAGGACAAAATGTTCACTTGCTGTCTAATATATCCCACCCACTAACAGACTGACTGACTTCACCTGTCAGTGGTCATAATGTCATGCCTGATCGGTGTATAGGGCGGTAACCACTATAGACATTTAAAGTATGCATCCCACTCAAAAGTGCATGGTCTATCAGTATGATTTTTTCAATAAACAAATTTAAACTCTTACATTTGGTCCCCTTATTCATGTGTATTTGGTGACATCTTTGAACATAATGTTGATTGGAAAACCAATGCAAATTATGAGATAGATATGGGTCCCTTCAAGTTTTCTGACAGGCCAAAAAATCCCATTCCACTGACAAAGAGTCCACAAAGGAAAATCAAAAGGAAATTATCAAAAGGCTGATAATCAGCAGGCACACAGAGACACATTTGAATTAATTCAAAACACTTTGACAAAAACCGGTGACTGGAATCACAATATCTGTTCCCGCTGACAAAATAAATAAGTAAATAAGCTCTAGCAAGCTAAATAAATAAGAGTAGACTTCCTCCCTCCTTCACTGTGGATGAGCAGTAGTGAATGTGGTGCCAAGCAGACCATGAAAGGAGATTATCGGAGAGAGAGTGAGAGAAACGCTTCGCCTAGTAGAGAACACTTCCTCAAACAATGATGGTGAAGACTTAACCAAACAAACAGTGGAAGAACAATAGGAAATATGAAGAGAGGACACTCTTGAGACAGGGAAAGGTTTCCTCGGCACAGCGTTATTTGCTGCTCGGTTGACTCTGCTGCGGTTCGCCTTTACACCAGTCAGAAGGCCGCCGCACAATAGGCCTGTCTGTGTTTATTGTGCTTCATAACTGAGATTTTTCGAGCCTCGTACTACTGACTGGAATCTTACAAGCTCCCATTTTGCTTGCTTCACAGATTTAGCCCGGCTTCTATTACGTTAAAATTTATTTCTGTAGATCAGAGGCTTTTGTCAACACACTTCAGCAATAAAAAAAACACACAAATGTTTGTCTAGAGTCATTTTTGCTTATTAGTATGGTTGAACTGGATCATCGAAGGTCAGAAGCAAGGACATTGGTTAATAGAATGGGATTAAATACATAAAGGATATTTGTGTTGTTTAACATTTAATTATTGCAGGTTTGAGTCATATTCTGAGTTGCATTATTTTTATTCATTTTGAGGAATACTGAATCTGTGTTTTTTTTGTGTGTGAGTGAGATGAATTAATGCATATTCATATTTATTTTGAACTACAGTAACATCTGATTTCTCTCAACATGGGGACAGGAGAGCTGTCAATCAATAAATACAATTAAAAAAAAGTAACTTGCGTTACTTATTTGAAAAAGTAACTCAGATATTCTCTTGTAAATTAAAAAGTGATGCGTTACTTTACTTGAAAAAAGTAATCTGATTACGTAACTTACGTTACTTGTACTATATTACCCCCAACACTGGTGGCCAGTATGAAACCACATATTAAATCATAAAGCAATGGCCACCAATAACACCCTAGGATCATGGCAATGGGGTTTGTATGGGCAAGCACCAGAAAATCCTCTTTTGGTTTGGAGACATTACTGTTTTATTGTTTTCACATGCCTTTTTACTTTTGTTGTGAATTGTAGGTCTTTGCTTCCACCCATTCTTTTGAATTGTAATTTGAGAATTAAAGATGTGTGAACCCCACACAGTCACCCATTGAAGTCAGATGTGTTGACACTATTTATTTGAAGCCCTTTTGAAGTTTAAGGAAGCCCTGACTTGCATAAACAGTTTGGCTCTCAGCTCATTTCATTCTTTCTAATGTTGATACATATGCTAAATATTCCAAAATGATGGTAATATTCAACCTTGTCAAGCAATTCTATGAATGAGGGTCATTAGTTAATTGTTATTATATGGCCAGGTCACTCTGGCAGCATAACCCTTTAATGAAGCTTTAATTATGGTTGAGCATGCATTTAAACACCAATGTTAGATACTGTGGTTTCTTAGCTAAAGACTAAAAGAGTGAAATACGTTGCTGAGGCATGTTTATATCGTACATTATTGCTTTTTTTATCGTGGGTTATATTGCACCATTTTTTCTGAGAAATGCGTCTCATAATTACAATGCATTACAGTGTAAGCTGAGCTGTACAGATATGCTTTACTAATGTTGTTAAAATGGCTGCTCTACCACAACACAACAATAAATAAAAGCAGGCTGCATCTCTGTTACTGCACATATTGTCTTGTGGTTTGTGGAAACTAATCAAGGTTTGTTTCAGGACATATATTGATGCCTCAGAGTTTGGTCTTCAACAAAAGCGAAAAGATCAATCTTTCTAAATCGCCTTCTCGCTGCACATTGAGTGGAACAAATAGTACACATTACTGGTGATAAAATAGACAATGCCATGGCAGCCCTCTTCTAAATGCTCCCAAGCCAGCTGTTTTTGCTTCCTGCCTTCGGATGCAACCTTGAAGGGCGTCTTTTTCCCCTCTTCATAGCTACTTATTTATTTCAACGCAGAAACTGTGTGTCTTTATGCTTGCTTTTGGGTCACAGGGTCAATTCTTTATTTTTACTACAAAGATCATCTTGGGTTTGTAACCATGACACAGTTGTACCGCTGTGTATGGGCCGTGACCTTTGCTTCTTTGTTTTTTGAATAGCAGCCAGTTCCGCGTCCAGAGTCGCAGCCTGGAATCCGAGAGACAATCCTGCAAGACGCCAGATCGTCTGGAACTGCTTTAGTCCAATGCTTTCAATGAACCGCTGGAGGAACAAAGGCAAGCATCCCGCCTTCATTTTTGTTCTCGGGGAAGGCAGCGCATGTGGCGTGTTGATAACTGCATGCTTCAGTGTTTGTTTTATTCTGACATGTCCTGATGTGCATTTAGCCGTGTGTGAGGGCTGGCGGAAAAGGTTGAAAAGGTTTCAATTCAATTAAGGTATGGCGTTTTTAATTGGATGAAACACTAATGCTATTTGTCCAGTGTACCATTACAAAGAAGAACAACACAAATCCTGTTCAGGAAACTCAGTTAGTGGTGGAGGGAAGACAGATTTTTTTTAGGACAAAGCCAAGAAACAAGTTGCATTTTTAGCACTTCTGGTTCCGTGGTCTTGAAAGTAAATGGATATTTTGTTTGGGCTTTTGGATAAATTCCAAACATAAGGACTGTGGTCAACACAAGCTCAAGTTATTTTTACGATGTATTCTACAACATAAACTACATCCTACCCAGGCTTATTGGAAATACATGCATCTACCTACATTTCTACAAAACTCAAAAATTACCTATACATACGAATCGCTGCAGTTTCCAGTTGAATTGAACACTAGAGGCAGTAAAACTCCAACAACTTTAATTCATTTTCACACAAAGTATGACTCACAGGGCCAGAGGTTCGATTAAGAAAGACAAATTTTCGCACGATTATTTGCACTATATTATGTTATGATTTCAAAACAATTGACATTTCAAACCATTTAAAAAATGTGCTGCGATATTTGAAACCTGATACTTTTCAGTGTTCATACGGATGGGTTTTCTAAATCAGTAGGTTTGCTTGGCAGTGACGTGAAATGCTCCGAAACTGTGGTTTGACAAAACAGCTACGTCAAATATAGCATGGATCAGCGAATGCATTTTTATATCACTTTTGCATGTGTTAACACTATCGGGTAGGTTTACGGTTGGGATTAGTGTAGTGAGTATGTTATTTTTCAACAATAGAGCCTTAAACTTTTAGCGACACTCCCCAGAAATTAGAATTTTGATCCGCCACAATACATACCTGAAGTAACATAATAACACAGCAATGTGTGCCTGTACCCATGTAATAAAAACATGCCACGGTCCCGTGTTGAATGCATGTTGAGTGCCGACATTTACTGGACATGTCACTTTGAAACTTCCGCAAAACGTGCAGTAAGATCAATTTCCATTTTTACTTCTGGCGAATGATTTTGGGCTTCAAAATGTATAAAATATGTTTAAGATTATCATAATGAACTGATTGAATAATAACAATACACTTTTATTGGTCACATATCTTATATTCTGCAGTAATCCAAAGACCAATGGAAAAATCCTACTGGGATTTTGTCAAGGGAACCAGGATGTTGCAAACTTCTCGTTTGGCATTCAGAAATACATCATGAGATTTGATTTTCCGTAAAACAGATCTTTTCGCCGCCTTATTTTCAGATAGACCATGATAATGCATGTTACAAGTTCCATACACCTTCCCGTCAAATTATCAAATGCATGCGACTTTCATGTCACAGCAAACGATGTTTATCAGAACCCGTGTTTCGTGTTTTAGCGCGGTCTGAGGAATGCAAATGAGGTTCGTCCCCAAATAACTGCATCTAGTGTGGGCACACCTTCTCTCCCACACATCACAAGAAGCGCTGCAAAGCACGCCGCTTTCATTTATTAATTATGCAAGGTGGGCTCCGCATTTGTCAATGCCACCATCAATTACTCCTTGCAAATGTTGCCCACAGATGAGGCGATGGCAAAATCAAGGTGCCGGAGTCCTCTGCTGAGGATCATGGGAGGTGACAGGCAGCTCTGCTTTACACTCGCGCAACTTGAAACAGTTGCCAAAGGCGATATGTTCCTCATCACTCCAGTCTTGTCCACACTGGTGAAGGTGTTGGGCGAGCAGGTTGAATCGGGCGTGTTGAAGATCTTGATTAATGGAGACTTAAAGGGTTAGTTCACCCAAAAATGAAAATTAGCCCATAAATTACTCGCCCTCAAGTCATCCTAGGTGTATATGACTTTCTTCTTTCAGACGAATCCATTCGGAGTTATATTACAAATTGTCTTTGATCTTTCAAGCTGTTTCATGGCACTCAGCGGGTGTTGCATGCATCAGTCCAAAAGCAGTTAAATAAAATGTGCCCATCCATAAAAAAAAAGTGTCTCACATGGTGCACAACGCCGACCTCATACGTCATCCGCCCGGAGCTGCTTCCAGTGTACAACAATGAGCGCAAGCTACATTAAAGTGATTATTACATTTTGAATATGGCTATTATTCTTACAAGCATTGATTCACTACAGAAGGCCTTTGTTCACGCCCCAGAGCCGTGTGAGACACTTTTTTTTTTTATGGATGGGCGCATTTTAATTAAGTGCTTTTGGACTGACGCATGATTCTTACAAGCATTGATTCACTACAGAAGGCCTTTGTTCACCCCCCAGAGCCGTGTGAGACACTTTTTTTTTTTATGGATGGGCGCATTTTAATTAAGTGCTTTTGGACTGATGCATGCAACACCCGCTGAGTGCCATGAAACAGCTTGAAAGATCAAAGACAATTTGTAATATAACTCCGACTGGATTCATCTGAAAGAAAAGAGTCATATACACCTTGGATGACTTGAGGGTAAGTAATTTATGGGCTAATTTTAATTTTTGGGTTTTTAGCATTGCTTTCCGTGCTTCGTCTGCCCAGGTCATTACACATACTGTAGGTTCCTGGGCATAATGTAATAATAGCTAAACATTAACCAGGCCATGATGAGGTAAACATCTGTGTCATTGCATGGTGTATTAGTGTAACTTTTAAAAAATGTCCTGAAAGGGTGTCATTAAGGTAAAATGCTTTTCACAACCCATTTTACTGAATGTGTCTGAGTGAAACAGGATGTGGGGAAGGATTTTATACATCAATTTGTCTGGATAGCGTAAAAGGATGTTATAGTATATTTCAGAATGGATCTTGATGGTTAGAAAGGATTGGTTGAAAATTATACTAAAAGGAAATATATTTCTGGGGGGTTGAAGATTATAGCACAACTTTTATAAATGCTTTCCGATTTTTTCCCAAAAGGCATCATTAATGTGACCATGAAATGTTACATTGTTAAATATGTGGGACATTAATTTATTTAACCTATTGCGATTTGATTAGATCCTGCAAGGTGGAGGTTGCCAAAACAGTCTCGTGGCAATTCATAACTAATTTTTGCTTTGGCAAATTGGTGGCAAATTTGTATTAATTCGTACAATCTCAATCATGCGATCTGCTTAGGCCCCTGCAATTTATGTTTATGGGTGGACTTTCATGCTTCTCCTTTTTTTTGTTTCTCTAAAAAGCATACTTTTTGTGCATTTCACACATAATCGCAAGCTAAAAATAGCTGAATTTTTCTATGAGAAAAGAGAGATTTGTTATATTATCTGAAAAGGAAAGCTGTTACTGAATAGTTCCAAAATGTATCAGATTTTGATGAGTAATTGTGAAAATAATGTAACTTTTGTTAAGGGTTTTTTTATATATGTTCAAAAGGGCAACACAATAATAATAATACAGAGAAACTGTGTCTACTGGCCATTTTTCTTCTGTAATTTGACATTTCTGAGTGCAACAGGATATTCAATGTTAAATATTTAGTACATAAATTAATTTTATCCATTGGATTTTGATTAGATTGTGAAAGTGGGCATTTTGTACCATAAGAGAAGTGGTTGGAGTTCTGGCATTCTGTTCCATAACCATTTTACCTCCATAATGTGATTTTTTTTGTTTTTGTGTGAAACTGGGTATTAAATGAGAAAACCGTAGCTCGGGACTTTTGGGATTTTATATTTTTCAGGAATTGATAAAACGGGATTTGAAGAGAGTTGTTGACGTCCGCCTGAAGGAAAGGCATTTCAAAGGCCCAGCATGCCATATTTATGAAGAACTGCAAAGACAAATATTCTTTATTTGGAATCACTTACATATGGTGTAAAATAACACCAGCAATATGTTTTAAGAACGCACATTAAGTCCATTTCAGTTTCAAGATGACTTGAACACAAGTCTCTTGCTAGAGAAACAGTTAATATGCACATAGAAAATTATTTTACACATTTGCGTGTTTCCTGAATAATTAAGTGTGCCATGACGGGGAGGGGAATTAGATGGCGGCGCTTAGGGAGAAACAATGATGCAGACTAACAAGGTCAAGACCTAATCATGCTAATAAGACATGAAGGAATCTGTTTAACACACAGCCCAGACAGGCTCTAATTTCTGGCTTCTTTCCTTAAAGATGCCACAAATGTCTTAAAAATGTCATCCTTGCCACCACATTAGTGCTTTGGCCATGCAGGCTGAATTCCTACATTATGTCCAAACGCTCAGGGTGCGACGGAGCTTTTGGTGATTATTTATGCGTGACAAGTTGAAATGTGAAGGCGTGCGCATGCTCTCGCGCAGAGAGAGGGAGAGAGAGAAATGGAGAAGGACAGGAAAAGAAGCTGCAATGAGAACACACTGTTTCTTTAGATGGGCATGTCAGCATCGGGCTGTGGAACTTATTTTATGCATTTTTGAAAGTATATATATATTTATGATATATATATTATATTTATATATTGTTTTAATAGAAAACAAGACAACATACACATCAAGGAGAACACACTGTTTCTTTAGATGGGCATGTCAGCATCGGGCTGTGGAACTATAACTCAAACTTACTGATTATTCAGAGGATGTTTCTCAGCAGTGTCCAAGGACGGAGTCCAGCCGGGTGCCTCAGGAAATAGCGGGAGGAGTGAGGCGGTGACTTAATGAAGGAATCAAAGGCCTCTATTACTTTAGGCCTCTCCAAAGAGTGAATACTAGGGAAACTGGGCCACGCTGATCACAATAAGCACTTTCTGCTTTCAGTCGACCTCTCCGTAATGTATTCTCATCACTTCTCTCGATTTGAAAAGCGGCATGTAACAGACAGAAAAGCTGACCGCAGCGAGAAAAAACTAAATATGAGATTAAGGCCACTTTCGTACTAGTGCTTTTGGTGTGGAACTGAATCTGTTTGCAAAACTTTTTTTATTATTATTATTTTATTATTATATATATATTTTTTTTTATATATTTTAAAAGTCAACATAATACAAAATAAATTGTTATTAAAGTTGCCATCTCTAGAGCACAGTGTACAATAATAATGATATAATGATATGTTGGGATGGGTTGAACTCTTGCATGTGTCAACTACTTTTGTTATGTTAAGATTTACCCATTGCTGAAATACAAACCTCAGGGTAAACTCCTATGAGTGAGCCAGCTTTTGTGTAGAACTCCTCTTTCAGAGAGATAACAAATGCCTGGAAATTCTGGACTGACTGGTCCTTTATGTAGTTGGCCACATGCAAAGTTAAAGTCAAATACATATTTCATATCGATGCCATTCGGTTCAGTTGTAAGCACACATGTACATTTGGAAGAGGCCTTCCTACAAGCTCACACACACCTTGCCTATGTTGGTGTTGTCCAATGCAGCATCAATCTCATCCAGGACAAAGAAAGGTGCAGGCTTGTAGCTATAAGGGAACAGACAGAGATGTAATTTTTTCATTAGAGGGCAAACGTACAAGTTTACTTTTAAAGTTTTTTGCAGATCTTTGTTGCACCTGTGAATGGCAAAAAGCTGCCACAGTTTTCTCTCCTCCACACAGGTTGTCCATGGGCCTAAATCTCTTTCCTGGAGCCACACAGCTGTAGTTGATTCCATCTAAGTTAATAATAATAATAATAATAATAATAATAATAATAATTCAATATATATTCTCTACATTTATTATTTTATGCATTTTTGAAAGTATATATATATTTATGATATATATATTATATTTATATATTGTTTTAATAGAAAACAACACAACATACACATCATTTTTATATTTTATTTTAATTTTTAATTAGGCTGTATAAAATGTTTTGTATAAAATTTGTTTGGTCTAAAAGTTTTATTCCCCTCTAGTGCGCTTGATTGCACCTTAGTGTGACACTGTATATTTTGTGTTAACTCTGATTTGATTTGCATTTGAAAGCAAGTATGAAAGCAATCTAGTGTTCCCAGTCACATGACGTGTTATCACCATTCTAAACCCAGCTTTTAAACCCAAGTTTCAGTCATGTAATATTGAAGTGGGGTTAGGAGGAGTGTTAGTAGAGCTTTTGTGGCGTTAACCCTGCATTGAAATGCTAAATGTGTACAGTGTGAAACAATGCAGTGTTAGAATGTTACAACTAGATGCTTAGCAACTGACAGCCAATCACATGCCTCATATTGACATACTTCGAATAAATATAGATACGCTGCCTTCGTTTCAGCATTTGAGGTGAAAAATGTCAAATGGTGAAGGAAAACACGTGAATTGATGTGAAGAAGAGACTGTTCTTACCTTGTATAGTCCACTGAAAAGTCGATATTATATAATACAAGGATTCACAAGTGCTAGAGTTGAGAGATAGAGCAATGCTAGTTGAAGTTGGGTCAAGTGAAAAGAACTTGTATACAACATGTTCTCTAAGAGATGGGAAACAAATAATAAAATAACCTTTATTTAATTATTAGTATTGTGCATTTGATAGAGTTAAACAGACTTGTTCCTGTTGAATGTGGGCATTATGTGTATTAACAGCACAGGCCATGTGAAAGGTTACAGGTCTCACACTTAAGAAAGGAAATCTACACAGCCACCTCCCAAATGGTTAAAAACATCATGATGAAGAAAAATCACATGGACTGAATTGGCCTGTTCTAGGAAACAGAATGTACTGAAATGACGAAGGTTATCTATTAAGAAATCAGCTCTGTTGAAGAGATTTAAAGTTTGTTAGGCTCAGAACTTGTGCAAAAAAGTTGACACTTAACACTGTTCTTGGCGAGCTTTTGTAGCCTTCGCATTGCAAATGTTTCTTCGGTTTGGTTCCACGATTAATAATAATAATAATTTTCTATATCAACTTTACATGTTACTTCTCAAAGCTCTTTACATAAATAAAACATCAAACCATATAAAACTTTATGAAACAAAAAAAAAAGGAAACATGCATTAAAAATTACACTTAAAAATAGAAATAATATAAAATTAATATAACAATTCAAGTAAAAGCTACAATAAAGAAATTAGTTTTAAGGCGAGATTTAAAAATGTTAAGAGAATTCGACTGCCTTATTTCAATAGGAAGGGAATGCCATAGTTTTGGAGCTAGAGAAGAAAAAGCCCTATAACCCATTGATCTTAGATGGGTAGACGGAACAGTTAACAGCCCAATATCAGAAGAGTGGAGGTTCCGCCTTGCGGTATATGGAGTTAAAAGCTCTGACAAATATTTGGGTGCCAAACCATGCACGTAACCTAACAGGAAGCCAATACAAAGACTCCAAAATAGGAGTGATATGATCCCTTATTCTTGTTCTAGTTAGGATTCTTGCATCAGAATTTTGCACGACCTGCAATTTGTTTAGTGAAAAGCTTTTGAAACCCCGGCCAACAGAGCGTTGCAATAGTCAATTCGGGAGAAAACGCTGTTTTGTAGCACACATCCTTGATAATATAGCATACCTGTAGTCATGTATTCAGGCAAGTAAAGGCCATAATATTGAATGAGGCTGCTGCAAAAAAAAACAGGAAAAGTTGTGTGTTTTGTGAACTGCTCACATGTTTTGCTCTGCTCTTATAAATGAGGCTTTTGGAATAGACAAAGACTCTCAACTTTGTCAGAGACTGTCATTTAGATAAGGTAGCATGTTCTTCTTGAGTATAATAACCGCGTTGTTAGGCTCAGCGCAGTAGATGTTTTGAAAAATAATGTTGAAAAATGATATTATGATTATCATGCCATATATTGCGCTTGTGATTTGACATCTCCTTTCATACTGCTACCGGAAATAGTTACTTTCAAGGGTGTTTACACGGTTCACTCTTTCAGCACTACAAGTTACAATACAAATATTTATGTCATAAATTCTTCAGTTTCAAACAATGAAAACCTTGAGCTTTTAATATGTAAAATCCTCATGCTTTTCTTTTGGCATTCAATTGGGGAAATCCTGTAAACTTGTGCTCACAAAAATGTTGTGCGGAGGTGAATGGAGCTAAAGTGAATCTAGCTCTCATTGTGTTCCCAAATGCATGTTAAACTGTTGCAGAGATGGAGTTTGTGAGAAGCGCTGCCAACTCGAACCAAGTAATGAACACAGTGGCACTCTTCAATCTGGAACACATCAGACTATATACTTCTTTAAAAGGGGGATGGAATGCATTTTTTTCTTTATTATTTTATAATATTTCTGATGTGTTTCTTGTGTTTCATCATCAAAAACTGTCACAATTTACATATAAATAGTCATTTTCTACCTTAAATTTATCCCTCTGATTTGAACGCTCTGTTGGAAGGGGGTGTCTGCTGTGAGACTCACTGCTATGATTGGCTAATATCTTTGCATATGAAATGAGCATTACATGTGGAACTCTCTCAAAAACGTTTACTGTATTTTTACTACAGTATAACAGCCGCCAAGATTAGCTAATCGTGAAAATCATCGAATATAGTATTATATGCAGCACTGAACACAGTCGTGTCTACTGAGCACATGATCCAATGATCTCCTTATTGCAATGCGATTTCTGCAATCTCACAAATATTTTCATCATAACTAACAGTGAAAACATGTTGTCATTAATTATTATAGGAGTTTTGCCAAAAATCTAATGGAATGAGCTTAGTTTGCTTTCTGTATAATAATCACAATATAGAAAACAAATGGTTTTCACACTAACAGGAACGGTTTGAAGTAGATGGTTTCGTAAGTTGATTCACTAACGCACAAACAGCGTACATGAGCCTGTACATGTCACACCGATCACAGGTCATGATGCTCATGAAATGCAGTTTCAGATTTCATATTATGTTTCTTGAGGTTAGTTTATACAGTTTGAAAGTTTTTTTTTTTTTTTGCACCAAAAACGGTCTTCCTTTATCTGACACCAGTATCCCTCTTGCAATTGATGGACAGACTTGAGTTCAGAACACATCTTCTTAATGACATATGATGATGATGATGCATGTTAAGGGATGATTTCATGATTCCCCATATTTGGGGAGTTAGTTTTGAGTTTTGAAACTCGCATGTAAATATCAAGAACATTTTGATTCTCCATTGCATGACCCCTTTAAATCACAGCCTTTGATTTGATTGGTGATATCGCTCTATACAACCCCATTCGTTTATGTTAATGCTATGTTTGATTCAATTAATTCGCTTTTCATCAACTCACAAACCTGTACTACCCAATCGGAAGCTAGGACAGTACAAAGCCAAATTTAAACTAATGTTCTCAGAACTATATGTCTATTTTTAGCATTTAAACAGGGCACTTTTGTAAATTACACCATGTTAATAATGTATTGACATCTTTAGAAGTGATGAAATGTGTCCTTTATGTGTTTGTCCTCGTCCCTCAACTCCGGGTTGAGATTTTAATAGCATGGACGTGTAATAATATTATGCCTATTAAGGCTGACTGTGCTTTTGAGAAGCCTGTTTAATTAATGTGCCGGCGTCTCGCTTAAATGCCTTGTTTCTCTTTGTTTCTCCTTGTCCTGGCAATGACACCGGTCTCGAAGCGGCGCGATAGCATCGTTCGCTGACCGTTCAAGGGGGAAAAATCCAAAGTTTGTCTTTCCTCCGGTCACGTGAGAGCAAGTCCCACCCTTCATCCAGGAGAAATCCAGCAGGCCAGGGAGACAAATGAAGAGAACGTGCTATGCTAAATGGGTTCAAGAGACTGCCACTGTCACCCATTACAAGGTCACAAATGCATTTAAATGCTCCGGAGACGAGAGGGAGGGAGAGAAAGAAAGAGTGAGTGAGTGAGAGAGAGAGGGAGGCAAAATTGATTGAACAGTTCCAATGTCCCGCTCTCCTCATTAGATTCATTTCTCAGCCGCCCGAGGTTAATCACCACACACACTCACCTCACACTGTTGTTCCAGTTACATCATAATTAGTGCGGTGGGGAAAGCAATCTACAGCTTATGAAGCGATAGCCCCCTCCGTTCTTCCCTCGCTGCCATCAGCGTGCACACGCACGCATTCCCAATCGCTATTGTGCAACCTCTCCCCTGAGCTTGCTGCATTTTGGGGATTGATTTCATTTCTTAATGACAGCTCTGGTAATGACCCTATGTGCCAGAGCTGCTGGTGTCAGCTTCCAGACGCCGTCTCCGGAATTGAAGAGGAGGACACGGGGAGGGATGAGAACGGGGTGTGGAAAAGACCTCCACAGCCTTTGCCTTTCCCAACCAGCAAGGACGGCCAGGTGCTAATTAATAACCTGGCATAGTGGGCTAATTTTGCGGTTTAAAGTTTGAATGCAAATTAATTGGATTTCAGGTGGAGTTGAGGGACGGGAATGATCCACAGAGTTAAAGTTTCTTGCAGATGCTAAATCTCATCTCTAAGGTGGTTTGTTAGTCTTATTTAGCTGATCAGAAACGGTCTTATTGGCTCCCTATGCGTATTTACACATTTACTAATGTTAGAGGTCGGTAAGATTCTGCTCATGTTTAAAAACGGTAATACTGTTATCATTTAAAATGTTATTTTAATATTTCTAATATGTAATTTAATAATTAAAATATTTTGTTTTAAATATGTAATTTATTCTTTACTGTCACTTAAAGTATTGCTAATTAAAGTATTGATTAAAATGAAAAATGTAATACATAAATACATATTAATGACCCCATACTTTGGAATGGTACTGTATTACTTTACAATACAATTTTTAAGACTCTATAAAATGAATATTTTCCACATAATATTTTAAATGCCTTTTCTACATAGTGTGTGAAGAAAAAAATCTATAAACAACCTATAAATCAGTCTTTATACAAATGCATACAAATATAAAATGCATAGCTAATATATTTGAGTATATATATATATATATATATATATATACATACATATTATTATTATTATTTATTTATTTATTTATATTTATTTGAGTATTTGAGTTTTCTTAAAAGTTTTTGCAGATAGACCTGCTGGAAATAAAAAAAAAAATTAAACCAGCCCAATGTGGTTTGCTGGTTTTAGCTCACCACCAAAACCATTTCCGATCAGCTAAATATGCACATTTGCACAATCGTTCAGTAGTTTGGGGCCGGTAAGTATTTATTTTATATGGCAAGACTGTATGTATTAAACATATCAAGAAATACAGTAAACAATAATGATGTTATGAAAATGTTTTTGCAGTTTAAAATAAGTTTTCTGTTTGAATATGCAACTTATTCCTGTGATGTAAAGCTGAATTTTCAGCATCATGACTCCAGTCTTCAGTGTCACATGATCCTTGTCTCCGCCACTTGCATAGATGCTATACGGAATTCAGTTCGCGTAATAATCTAACAACAGCCCCTGAATACAACATGATCATTTCATTAATAATAAATGCATCACAAGGTTTCTGGTAATGCACCTTACATGTTTATTCAGTGGAAACACTTAATCAGAATGTAATCAGCTCAATGAACGCTTGCATAAACACTGGAGCTACTAATCCGGTCCGCCTGTAGCCCTTCGCTCTCAGGCCTTTTTAACCCTCGAAGGGATCTGAAGATTTATTTGTGCATTTTACCTGCACTTGAAAAAGAATCTCAATGCTGTAAAGTCAATTATTGTACATTTTCAGAGGCAGAATATCAAAAGAGGAGATCTCACTTGTTATGGATAGCTTGAAATTCAACATCATTTTTTGCTTTTGTGGTTTAGCCTTGAGTCGTGCCCGCGGCAAAAAGCACTTCACTACGCTGGTTTCATCAATAAATCAAAAAGCCTCTCATTTATAATTTCTGAGTTAAGAGTTGCAGGGAGTAATGACAATACATGCATATTATTTGTTCCTCGGTGGCGTACGCAGAAGTCTGATTAGTCTGCGCAATACAATCATCACAATACATTAAGCATTGTGTGTCCTTGTAATGCTATATGAATATTGCTCGTGCTGCATTGTCTGATTCCACTTCTATAATGTCAGTGCATTATCTTAGGCCTATGAATTATTGGTAAACAAAAAAACAACAACACATTGTTGGATTAGGAAGTAAAAATGTTTCATTTTCTTAATGGAAATGGAGTAATCAGCACTGCAGGGTCTTTGCTTCGAGACAGCATAGGGTCAATACTACACGTATTGAATTTGCATTGAGTTTCTAAGTGGAGTTGGCTCAGAGAGTGAATTACGCTGGATTGGTTGGGTTTCTCATATTATGTTGCCGTTGAGTCAGAAGGTGAAATGGTCAGCTAAAAAGCCCCCCAAAACCTTAATGCACTTCCTCTCACTTTGCTGAAGTGGTGGCTAGAGGTCAACGCACTGCGGTTAACAGTGAGAGATGTTTAAGAGAGCAACTCAGCCAGTCAAAGTTCAGTCTAAACAAGTTTGTGAGCAAAGTCATGTGGTTTGTGTTGAATTCATTTAATCCCAGGATCTCAAATCATGCTTTGAAATGTACTACACCAGGGGGTCAAGGGTTGACTTGTTAGGCCTACCCCAGCAACTTAAGAGTGGCCCAGACTTGTTGTGGTCCAGGGTCACATATAAATTGTAATTTGTTTTTGTTATATTGTAGGTACATGTAGATGTTTTAGCAGTGATATATATACATTCACACATGAATACATATCTTTCACTTAAGCAATTGGAAAATAACATTTGTTAAAAAACATATTATTAAAATTAGTTGTTTTAGAATAGTTATAATATTTGCGTGTTTATTAGTATTGTTACAAGTTATACATACAGTTACATTACTGCTCAAAAGTGGTCAATGTGATAAAAAATACAGTACTATTGTGTAATATTGCAATAAAATCGCTTTTTGTTTTAATGTATTTTAAACGATTAGGTTTCACTTGTTATTTAGGTAACATGAACTAACAATGAACAATAATTTTACAGGATTTATTAATCTTAGCTATCAATTGAAATATCAATTTCAACATTTACTAACATTTTTAGGATCAAAAGTTGTATCTGAACTAAGATGGACATTTTTGTATTAAGTGACTGACAAAGGTTAATAAATGCTGCAAAAATATATATTTCTCATTGTTAGTTTACATTAGTTAATGCACTAACTAAGTTAGTTAACAAATAACTATGTTAACAAATGAGACCTTATTGTAAAGTGTTACCTTAAAATGTCATGTTAATTCCAGTGATGGAAAAGCATTAATTAATTTAATGTATCTTTGCTGAATACAAGTATCATTAGTTAGTTAAAAAAAACAACAACAGCCACATATGTACATTTACAGACATTATGTTCATAATATCATATTTTGTTTTCTTCACACAGTATAAAGGGGTCTTTATACATTAAAATACATCACTGAACCTGGACCGGTTAGTGTGGCTTGTCGATAAGCTAAAGTCACGGCTATCATTACAGCCAGCCAGCCAGTGTGGTTACATCTGTTTTGGATTCTCTGCAGCTGGCATTAAGCTAATCATCTAGGACAGACCAGTCGTCGATAACGTCAGGGTCATGTTTCCCTGAGCACAAGCAGTTAATGCCAAATCCAGTCTGGAAGCCCTAGAGCCTTTGATCCCAGATTGCTTTGAAAGAAAGTGCTGACATTTCTGACCACAGGGCCCTAATCAGATTCAATATTGTAGCACCCGGTCTGTTTACTTATTAAAGCTTGTTTACATAATTGGGGATATCAAAGACTTCGATGGGATACATTAACTAGTCAGAATCTCATTCCGGCAAAGATTTTACACATGAAAGCGCACTCTTATATTAGAGGAGAGGGATAATAACGCAGCCCAGTATTTTTGGAAATACTTTGACTAGCTTGAAATGAGGAAGGGGAAAAAAATAGAGCACCCAGGAAATGCAGCATATTGACACAGGTGCTGAAATTAATCAGAGCCTGAAAGAACATTGTGTTTTTACAAAGAAAATTCCCTAAATTTTATTCTATAAGCGGAGGTTTGACCTCAAACAGATGGAATGCTTTTAGCTGGAGAGCTGTATGAGGGGGAAAAAAAAGCATATGCATTGGCAAACACAGCAGATATGAGTTCTGAAGATCAAGTTTTCTGAAAAAAAAGAAGGGGGAAAAAAACACTACATGAACTTTTTCAAAGTTTTGTGGGCTAAATATTAAAAGATGCATAGCAGCAGGACATCCCAAGTGCTTTGAAGAAACAAGCTTTCATGTTTGTTTCTTTTGCACAGATGTCTATGAAAATGTTTAGGCCCAGAGAGCATGCCCAGTACCATGGCTGTGAATTATTTTTGAAATATTAATAATTGTCTTGTTTGCGATTATTATCAAAATATACATTTTGTGTCAGAGAAGTATGTGGAAATTTGACTAAACAGAGCTAATAATATTAATTATAATGCGCATGGAGCTGATGTGCGTGTGTGAATGCCATCAGAGTTTTGATTGGATGTGTTAACTGAGCTGAGCTGGCATTTCATAAATATTGCATAGTTCATTTTTTGTTCTCCTCTTTGGGAGTAAGAAGTGCAAAGGAATTTCTTGAAACATACTGTGAGTGGAATATGCACACATTCCCCAATTAAAAAGAAGGCAATTTACAACTAGGTGGGAAAAACCTCAGTATGTGTTACTCCCAAATGTAGTTTGACCTCTAGAACAACATTCTTACATAGCAAATACTGAATGCAAAGCAATATTATTGACGAGCAGAATTTTTATTTATTAATTTTTTTTTGTGCGAACTGTTCGATTAAGGAAATTACCTCTGAAAAAGGCTAATTAGACTTGGTGTCATATATATATATATATATATATATATATATATATGTAGCGTCTGG
>NW_015557156.1:1685629-1710563 GCF_001515605.1 Sinocyclocheilus anshuiensis
AGGAAAAAAAATTAACTTAAATGATTTTAGCAAATGGCTGCAATATAACAAAGAGTGAAAAATTGAAGGGGGTCTAAATACTTTCCGTACCCACTGTATATATAAAACACAATCTATGGTGACCTCAAAATCGCATTGCATTGTTTTAAATGGGGCTGCCTAAAGTGTACATATGAAATAGATTCGCTCCCTTAGTCAAAATCTCAGGGTCGAGGATCTCTCGTATGAACTTCCCTCGTCCACTTCACGAAGTGGAACACACTTTATGGCAGTGGAGTTTCCCTAGAGGGGAAGTGCTTGGGCAGGGTGAAACACAGCCCTAGTCTTGCTTAGCTAGATCTTCAGTCTAGTGGCAGAAGGTCTGGACTTTATCGTAGCTCTCATTGGCCAATGACCTCCCTAGAGGCTGTCTTACAGAAATTTAAAGCGACCAATCACAGTTTGTTTTGTTCAGTGTTATGTTTAGGGGCATGAACATGTAAAGTCATTTTCCCTACAATACACGACTGGTGTGTCACCAGTGAATTAAAGTATATCCTGTGAACTTCACATATTTTAAAAAATTCAGTGTTTAGTTGGCCCAGATAAGTGACCATAATGGCTTTCTTCTTCCTTGATGTGTACGTGTATGTGACGTCTGAGGCTGAGACCAGCTCAGATCCACCCCAGCCCTTAGTATCAAATCATACATTGTAATTGCTGTGTAAATGTATTCATGCCATCTCTGGGTAGCACTTTACAGACCTGTTCCGCATGTACATACTATATTATATACCTTATATTATCCAGTACGTACTTAGGTAAGTACACTGTAAGTACAGGTAAGTACACATGATGTAAAATAAAGTGCAACTCAGCTCTGAGCAGCATTAAACAGTCTATGTAAAGACGCCTAGATGCTGCTTCAGAAGCACTTCTGTGCTACTTTCTGTGTAAATTTGGAATTAATTAAAAAAAATATAATAAATAACAAAAAATAAAATAATTGACATTATTTTGGTTACTTTTTGTTAAGTCTGTGGGAAGTAGGACTGAGGATGTGTACCCCAGTGAATAGTAGATTTGCATAGAGATATAGTCGAACAGTTGGATATAATTAAAACTCTCATTAGTATGGAGATGATTAACGCTGCATCACCAACAAAATTGCATGCCAATTTACATATGCAGTTCACATATGCTCACACAAATGAAAACCTCCCTAAAATGTGCACATTAAAATATCCAAATGTGTTATTGCTAACTTATTTTGTATATGGGTAATTCAATGCACAAACAAAATGTGTACTTTTTTGTACTTGTTTCGGATTAAAAATGATGCTAGCTTGTTTTGGTGGGTTTGCAGGGTGTCCTTATGTAGTCGCTAAAGTGTTCTGTGTGTTTTAGTGCATTGCTTTGTGGTTAGTAGGGTTTTCTGGATGATTGCTTGCATTTCCCAAGTCAAAATAAATTATATTTCTTAATTTTTTTTATTATTTAATTGTATTTTGCATTTTTTCTTGCCCCGATGATAATGTCACATTTTCATCCCCACCAAGCATGCTGCTCTCTTCAGTGCCCTCATGTTCCTGCAGCCATGTCTTTTTTTCCTCTGTAGATTTTACCTGACAACATCCTGATCGCAGGAGATTTAAGTGAACCTCAGAGGAAGAGATGCTGAAGCTCTGAAGACTGAAAAGGGTTACAAAAGGGTTTATGAAGAATCAGGCTTCTATCTGTCCACTTTACAAACGTCAGAAATTCTGCACTACTGCCATTACGAGTGGACATCCTACTAAAGCAGCCCAAAGACTCTGCTGAATCCTCTAACAAGCAGACCTACAGTATCTTCCACTGACAGCTGAAGATCTGCAGGCTGCTGTTGCACTTCATAACATCCATATCGTTTCCCAGTAGAAAAAAAAGAAAAATATCAAACAACTGAGCTCATGGGAGGCTGGTGGTCATGTCAGGTTTGCTGAAATCCTTGATATCTTCACTGGGGATTTGTATGTTTTTTCCCCCCCGTCAAGACATCTGTCTGATATCAACCTCATAATGTTATTTTTTTTGTTTGAGAAAAACTTCCTTTACTAATTATGAAGATCATATGTGAGAAATCATTCATGCGGAAATCCAGATCCTAAAGGGTTCACAAATGTTTTAACACAATGACCTTAAAATTTGCCCCAAACTCATTATTCTTCACCTCATTTAAAATTTCTCACTGTATCCCCTCTGTCATCAAGTCAGCGTGTTTGTGCAAATGACAAAGTATTGATTTAATTATTCTGTAATTCATAAGTGCATAGAATTTATGTCTCTTAAAGTGGACAGCTTGAGGAAAACCAGCACTTATCCTGCAGATTTAACAACATTTCTCTCTAACATGCATGATTGAATTTCATGAGGTCGCTTTAACACCCCTTGAGTAACTTGGAATATTTCATTTTTGTAATCTTTGAGTCAAAGCCGAACTGTTTAAGACAGATAGATATGTGGAACAAAATCCAAAATAAGGCTGTGATTCAATGCTGTAAAATAACAAAACATGAAAAAATCTGAATGTTTTTCATTGATTGCTGAACAGTGAGAGATATAGATCCATCTCATCGTGCTTCATCTAATGATGGAATTATTTCTCCTTAGATAAAATGTGTCATGGTTAGATTTAAGGCAAGCAAATTCAATGTAAATGGCCTAAAATGGATTTTATTTGAGATAAAATTGATGAGAAAAGGAGGAGCAGACACAAAAAATCAATTAAGCCTGCAGACTAAACCCTGATATGATCCAACCCCATTTGACTACCATTGTAGGTAATTAGTTCTTTAATGAAGCTTTAATGCAGAAAAGCAAGCAAACAAACAAAAACAGTTTATTCTAAACTGTAGAAAAAAGTATCTGTAAATCTGTGAAAAAAGTCACCTAAAAGTTAAAATGTTGTCTTCATTTATGCATCCTATGTCATAACCCCCTGTGGCTTTCTTTTAAAACCCCCTGTGGTGTTCTGTGAGAAAATAAATCCTGTGTAATATCTATTTTTGAGTTTTTAAAGAAAAATAAAATATTGGATCGGAGCCACACGAGGGTGAATAACATATGTCAGAGAAGCAACTGTCACGAGCCGCTACTGTGAAGTAGCACGGAGCGTGGAACGAGGAGGCGTGGAGTAGACTTCACAAAAACAGACTTTAATAAACATCCAACGGAACTAGGAAAACACACGTAGCGGGGAAAGATGAACATTCAATACCAGACAAAGGAACTCTGAATAGGACTCACTTTAAATTCACAGCACTAGAGGAGGGAATGATGAGAAACACCTGGAACTAATGAAACAATTAACATGGGAGAAAACTGGGTCAGGGCAGGCACATAGAGAGGGAAGAACACACAGAATGAGCCCAGGGGCGTGACATATCGCCCCCCCCCTCCCGGAAGGCGCGTCCTTGTGCCGTAGAACAACAGAGGGGGGGCATGGGTGGGAACTTGGGAGGAGGCTCGGGAGGAGGACGGACACCCGGGAGGGGGCCGGCAGACAGAGTCCAGGGAGGTGACGATGGAGGGAGGAGCCAGGGAGGCGACAGGAAGGAATTGGAGCAGGAGGGTCCAAGCAGGACCCAGGCCACAGCCATGATGGCGGCCCACAGTGGAGCCGACGGAGGGAGGAGCCATGGAGGAGGAATGGCCACCGACTCCAATTTCTCACTGTATCCCCTCTGTCATCAAGTCAGCGTGTTTGTGCAAATGACAAAGTATTGATTTAATTATTCTGTAATTCATAAGTGCATAGAATTTATGTCTCTTAAAGTGGACAGCTTGAGGAAAACCAGCACTTATCCTGCAGATTTAACAACATTTCTCTCTAACATGCATGATTGAATTTCATGAGGTCGCTTTAACACCCCTTGAGTAACTTGGAATATTTCATTTTTGTAATCTTTGAGTCAAAGCCGAACTGTTTAAGACAGATAGATATGTGGAACAAAATCCAAAATAAGGCTGTGATTCAATGCTGTAAAATAACAAAACATGAAAAAATCTGAATGTTTTTCATTGATTGCTGAACAGTGAGAGATATAGATCCATCTCATCGTGCTTCATCTAATGATGGAATTATTTTTCCTTAGATAAAATGTGTCATGGTTAGATTTAAGGCAAGCAAATTCAATGTAAATGGCCTAAAATGGATTTTATTTGAGATAAAATTGATGAGAAAAGGAGGAGCAGACACAAAAAATCAATTAAGCCTGCAGACTAAACCCTGATATGATCCAACCCCATTTGACTACCATTGTAGGTAATTAGTTCTTTAATGAAGCTTTAATGCAGAAAAGCAAGCAAACAAACAAAAACAGTTTATTCTAAACTGTAGAAAAAAGTATCTGTAAATCTGTGAAAAAAGTCACCTAAAAGTTAAAATGTTGTCTTCATTTATGCATCCTATGTCATAACCCCCTGTGGCTTTCTTTTAAAACCCCCTGTGGTGTTCTGTGAGAAAATAAATCCTGTGTAATATCTATTTTTGAGTTTTTAAAGAAAAATAAAATATTGGATCGGAGCCACACGAGGGTGAATAACATATGTCAGAGAAGCAACTGTCACGAGCCGCTACTGTGAAGTAGCACGGAGCGTGGAACGAGGAGGCGTGGAGTAGACTTCACAAAAACAGACTTTAATAAACATCCAACGGAACTAGGAAAACACACGTAGCGGGGAAAGATGAACATTCAATACCAGACAAAGGAACTCTGAATAGGACTCACTTTAAATTCACAGCACTAGAGGAGGGAATGATGAGAAACACCTGGAACTAATGAAACAATTAACATGGGAGAAAACTGGGTCAGGGCAGGCACATAGAGAGGGAAGAACACACAGAATGAGCCCAGGGGCGTGACATATCGCCCCCCCCCTCCCGGAAGGCGCGTCCTTGTGCCGTAGAACAACAGAGGGGGGGCATGGGTGGGAACTTGGGAGGAGGCTCGGGAGGAGGACGGACACCCGGGAGGGGGCCGGCAGACAGAGTCCAGGGAGGTGACGATGGAGGGAGGAGCCAGGGAGGCGACAGGAAGGAATTGGAGCAGGAGGGTCCAAGCAGGACCCAGGCCACAGCCATGATGGCGGCCCACAGTGGAGCCGACGGAGGGAGGAGCCATGGAGGAGGAATGGCCACCGACTCCAGGGGGCCGACCAACGGTGACGGAGCAGGTGGTGGAGCCCGAGGCGGAGATGGAGAGCCGATGATCTAGGGCGTCAGGGAGAATCCGGAGGGCCAAGGTGGAGCAGATGGTGCCGGCAACTGACACGGAGGCGTGGATCTGAAAGGCCGCGGTGGAGCCGGAGCGACAGAGGACTGAGGAGGAGCCGAAGGGATGAAGGAGCCTGACGGAGCCGGAGGGACGAAGGGATGGGGCGAAGCCGGAGGAGTGGAGTCCCGAGGTGCAGGATGGTCAACGCCATCGTGGTGAGCCTCCGGGCTTAACTTGGGACCAGGAGCCCTCTCAGGGCTGGATGTGGGAACAGGAACTTTCTCTGGGCTAGATATGGGAACAGAAACTTTCTCTAGGCTAGACATGGGAACAGGAACTATCTGGGCTCGACATAGGAACAGGAACTTTCTCTGGGATAGACATGGGAACAGGAATTTTATCGGGGCTAAACTCGGGGACTGGAGACCTCTCTTTACTGGACTGGGAAACGGAAGCCCACTCAGGGCTCGACGGGACCAGCGGGGACGAAGGAGAGAGGAGAGGGGGCAAGTTGGCTTCCAGCTCTGTTTCCCAGTCTATAAGGTCCCCCTCAAAGTCCAGCAGTCTCAGGTGTATAATCAGCTCATCCTCAGCCACGGTGCAGTGGGCAGAGCTCCACTCCGCGCTCTCTCTGTCCACGGCATTCTCCCTTGTGGCGGGCTCTGTTGCCGGCTCTCGCACCTTGACTGACGTCACTTGCAGCTCCACCTCCACGGCGATCCGTTGCTCTGTCACTCCATGTGGCAACGACTCGTCGGCCGCGGCGAGCTCGGGCTCTTCGTCAGCGGTGGGCTCTAGCATGTGCTTCGCGCAGCGGGGAGATGGTGGGCTGCGCACTGGGTCCGGGGTGGCACTGGCAAGACACGGATTCCCCGTTCACCATCTGTCCCAGTGTCCGCTCCACAAAAGCGGTGAAATTCTCTCGAGGGCCTTCCTCGGACGACGGCGCTCTGTACTCGGAGTTTAAATTGGCATCGTAGAATGCACAGAGAGCGTCGTTCGGGTAGCTGGAGAAGTTGGCGAGGACCAGGAACAGTCTGCTGTGGCCCTCGAGCGATTTTTCCCCCTGCTCCAGCAGGAGGAGGAGCAGGTATTCAGGGCGAAAGAGGGGATTCATGGACACAACGGAAACAAAACACTGAGTAAAACGCGAAAAAAAAAAATGGAGGGGGGACACGGAGGTTACTGTTTTGGTCTTGTATTCTGTCACGAGCCGCTACTGTGAAGGAGCACGGAGCGAGGAACGAGGAGACGTGGAGTAGACTTCACAAAAACAGACTTTAATAAACATCCAACGGAACTAGGAAGACACATGTAGCGGGAAAAGATGAACATTCAATACCAGACAAAGGAACTCTAAATAGGACTCACTTTAAATACACAGGACTACAGGAGGGGATGACGAGAAACACCTGGAACTAATTAAACAATTAACATGGGAGAAAACTGGGTAAGGGCAGGCACATGGAGAGGGAAAAATACACAGAATGAGTCCAGGGGCGTGACAGTCACTTTATATTAAGCATATTTAACTATTATGTGCTAAAAAATGATGCTCTGTATTTTGTACTGTAAATTAGTAATTTGATACAATGCACTTATTGTGTGCACTGAAAAAAAGTGAGATTACTTTGTCTTAAAATGCGCCTGGTGTGTTCAGTTTGTTTAAAATCACATAACAGTCCCAATTAATAGAAAAATAAATAAATAAACAAAACTGATTAAAACTGAAAATGAACTCCAAATAAATAAGCTAAATAAATAGCTTATGTCTAAATTTATATTAATTAATTATGGCCTTTATAATAAATAATGTTTTGTTTTTGTATTAATGGTTTTGGGAAAATACATAATGTTGACTTAGATTAAAATATAATAATAATAATAATAATAATAATAATAATAATAATAATGTTACCCTTTTAATTAATCTGTAAGTAATTTTAAGTTAATAACACCTAATGTACAGTTCTGACCATGCCCTTTTTTTGTGAACTATCCCTTTAAGACTTACCTCCAACTTGATTTTTAATGAGAATAAATAATTTTATTCTAATTTGTTCTCTCGTTAAAATATATCTGTTGGCGCTTTTAAACATCAGGCATTGGCACAGAGCTTGACAGATTGGTGTAATCAATCAGCATATGGCGCAAGGGCACAGCGAGGACGCGGGATTCTCAAAAACTTTACGCAGTCCAGACGGTAATCAAATCTGACCACTGTTGTGATTAAAATCAACAAGTGTTCTCTGAAGATAGCATTCTGTCTGCAATTAAATCCCCACCCTTCAATACTCTCTCTGCAGTTTGGCATTTGTGTGTGTGCGTGAAAGAGTTTTTAGCACAGTTAAGCACAGTGTAATCTGTCAGTCTGTATGTTTGACACGTGTCAAGCCACGACAGCCAGAGCATGTGTTGCCGGAAAATAAGCCAAGTACATTTGAAAAGGCTGAATTCCATTTCCCATCTATCCTTCATCTTAACATTTTCTTTCACATATTGCATTTTTGCTTCATCAGCATGAACAAATCGAAGCTGAAAAGAAGAGGGAAAAGGAGTCGCGTTTCCATTCCACACATATTCCCACATTCCCCGCAATCCCAGCGTGGTTAATGGGGTCATGGCGTATGTATGTAAATACAACTCCTCTTCCATCATGTTCTAAAGATGGCTTCTGTCCCTCCTCCTCCTCCTCGTCCAAAGCTCAGTCAGGAATGACAGTCTCATTAAACAGTCATTTGGCTCCTGTAGGCCGGAATTTCATCCTCTGAAAAGTCCTTAATTGAAATGCCCAGGCTCTGTGACCTTGGGATGTTAATCCACAGCTGTAACATTTATCTCTTTCTCGGCAGCTCTCTACCTTCTGTCTCCTAATCAAACACTTTGGGGAATGCCGGGCATCAATCACGTCGCTTCTGTCATGCAAATTGGATTTATCAAGGGGTATCAGGGGAGCGCTGTTGTTTTAAATGTTTACAGCCTGCGCGTGTGAGTGTGTGTGCACATGTATGTGAATGCGGCCCACACAGTGATTATTATCCTCTGATATTTCTGTCAGAGAAGGAACATCTGGAGTTGGCCAGAGAGAGCGGTCCAGCTGTCTTTGTGTTTTGTGTTTTGTTCTGCCCAGAAAATTTGTCCATGAATAGATTAGAAAATAAAAAACGACATCTGAGAGTTTGCAACATGACCTGTAGATTTGAGTACGGGCGGTAGGGACGTGTCACGACCAAAGTTGAGAGACTAGTGAAACATTTCTAAAAAATTCCTGTATTTCTAGTGATTGAATTTGTGACTAAATGTGATATAATGCCATAAGTATTATTTTGTAACAAACAAACAAGTTACCTATAGCGTATTTCAATGGTTTAGAGACTAAATAGAAAGAAAGACTTGAAGGAAAGGAGGCACATATTGGATTGTTGCATTGTGATAAAAAAAATGTAAGTATTGAATGCAAAAGTGCCGTCTGAAATTTTCATCTAACATGAGCAGTTTTCCTCATGTTCAGTTATTTCACTTTAATGGCAATGAAAATAACCTATTCATTAGAAAGAAAGAAAGAAAGAAAGAAAGACAGAAAGACAGAAAGAAAGAAAGAAAGAAATAAAAGGAAAACATTTTAGATTTAAGTTGCATTATTTTTCTTTAAGTATTTTATCATTTGCAGTTTTAAATAAAAAAATGCATTATTACAAATTGCATGTTACCGTATTGGCCCGAATATAAGACGACCCCCCTTTGTTCAGATGTACCTTTTGGAAAAAGGCTTTTTAAAAACCAAATCTTGTTTTTTCTCAGTAAAACACATTTTGTCTTCAATTATTTTCATATTGCATATTTTTCCTATTTTAATTTTTGTTTTGAAAGTATGGTAAAAACTGGTAAAATGTACCAACAATCACATTTAAAAAATATACACTTTTTGATATACCATTAAAAAAAAAAAAAAAACAGGTAGCCCATCTGAATTAGGACATTTAGGCTATCCATCTAATAGTAGCCTACCAAAATCGCATTAACAGTAGAAGTTAAATCTTACTGTAGTCTTCAACTACTTCAAGGTACTGTTTTACGTTTTAAAATCACAAAGGGAGTTTGGTCCCATCAGGCTAACATGACAGTCACGACTCATGCAGCTGTAAGGTTTTCTTTTTCTTTTGTTTTTACTCGCAATCTTTACAACACGCATTACATTACATATTTCATGGCACACTCGTTTTATGCGTATTCGGCGCCACCTATTGTTGTGGGTGTATTATTGACATGCCAAAGTCTAGACCCTGAATATAAGACAACTGCGTTTTTTCAGATGTATTTCCAATAAAAAAAACATCGTCTTATATTCGGGTCAATACGGTATTACATTACTGATAATCTAATGAATGAATGAATGAATGTCCTAAAAGGACTTACTTTTCTCAGAATATTATTTCGTATAAATTCTTGTAAAAGTGAAATTTGTCCTGCACACTTTAGTTTATTGATTGATTGATTGATTGGTTCGTTCGTTCATTCATATTGCATTTTGCATTACAGTTACTCAAATTCCAATGTATTGTTTTGATACCCATGCTACTTATGACTGGTTTTGTGGTCCAGGGTCACAAATGTATCTGCATTAAATATAGAGTTACTGTACAAAGTTGCAATGCACAGCAGATACAAAAATAGAGAGAGGGATGGAAATATCATAGATGATATGACTGTTGTAGTCTGATCAACGGTGGCACACAGTCTCTGATTAGTAATTGTTCACCAAATGCTTCGTTATCGAACACCCCAATCCACATAATCACTGGATCTAACAATAGAAAATCAATTGCATTAACATAATGCCCAATTCACTCATCATTGCCTGGTGATTGTACTATCTCTTCCTACATGTCTGCACATTTGTTTTCTACAATTGATTCAATGACATGAAATGGCACTTCTGCCTTCATGGCTATCTGATGATTGTCTGTGTGTGTTGTACGGATATGGCTCACATTGTGAGCATGGCGACAAAGGAACACTTTAATAATAGCCAGGCAAATGTTCCCATATGAGGCTTTTGTTGCAAGACAAGTAATTTGAACAAAACATAAATGTCTTGAGCCCAGTCTAGAATCTATTTTTAATTGTGCTTTCTTATAAACAGCTATAGATAAAATAATTGTCAATTTCTTCAAATACAAAAAAATGTAAGTTGTGTGTGGCAAATTGTATTATTTTGTGTGTGTGTAATTGTATGATGCTTTATTATGCTTCCAAACTTTAAAAAAAAAATATTTAGTTTAACCTCCAGAGGAGATGTTAATTCAGTTAAATTTCAGACATGCAGGCCAACAAATAAAATATTGTATATTTTTTGTTTTATTTTCATTTTTTTTAAATGTATGTATTTGACTTTTGTATTATTTAAGTAGTTTTTCACTAACTCATGAAACCCCAGGATTTAATAAAATCCAGTTTGAATATAATTGTTTCATTGTTTGGGAATTGAGGATACTAATTGGTAAAGTTTTGCAAGCAAAATTTTTGTCCAGTCTCGCTTGATACAAGAATACATAAATGATACATTTTTACAAATTATGACTATAACTCCGCAATAGCATCATTTGAACTAGAAGCTCGAAGATGAACTAGCTGCATTTTCCAACATTTGCATGGTTACTGTCATAAACACTTTTTGAATTTTATATGAGGCCCTAATTAGCAAGTCAACTTGATATCCATGAGCAGAACTGCATATCAGATGATGAGTTATGAAGGCACTTATTTGTGCCAATGTCTGCCTTCCATTTACTCTTTTGTCAAATGACACAGAAAATGTGCAATCCATTTTCCCCAAGTCAGCATAGTATTATCTATTATCAACTTTTTAGCGTAGACACCCTTAAACAGAATGTGATTGGTTGCTTGTCATGTCAAGCAGAGACATCTTTCCTGTTTTGTTTTTTTTTGTGTGTTTTTTTTTAGCAGTTCTTAGCCATAATAAGATGAAAAGTGGCCCAGACTTTGTGTCAGTCGTCAGAAGTCTGGTTATGACTAAGTTCTGCCCGACAGTAGAGCTATTGAAAATTCTGCATGAAAAACAGACTCACCATCAAAACCACCCACACGTCTCCTCCGTCGTGGAAGAGTCTGGGCGTAGGTGCAAGAAAGAAAGATTAATGTGTCATATATTGAATTAATTAAGCAGGTAATATGTCTCAGGCTTCATAATACAGATTAATAATCAAAAGGTCTCAAATCATAAAGGAAATAAATAAATATAGAAGCTTCCTTAAATGCTATTTATTGGGAAATATTAATGATGGCGCGGCCACCACAAAGGCGCGAAATGAATGAGACGAGTAGCTTCTCTTCAGTGAAATTATATTATGCAATGACCCTAATCTGTAGCTTTTCATTTCACCATTGCTTAGGTATTACTCATTCTGTCTGATTGTAAAGCACACCGTTTGGGGAATCTGAGAGAGTTTACCGAGGGCCAGAAGAAAGCAGGTGAAAGGGTTGGTATGTAGTATGAAATACAAAACAAAAAATGATCTGAATTACTTTATGGTCCACGTTTGATCATAAATACTAGCTGTATTCAGAATTTATCAGTGCAATGTAGTCTAAAGAAAAAAAAAATCCTGATCTATTATGTAGAGACTTCCTATGCTTCAGACAGTTTCATTTCTGTCTAGCCATAACAAAGTCTGTGCCAACAGACCTCAACTTATCAGATCCTAATTTGATACCAAGTCTCACCGTAATTTCTTGAATTTTATGCTTCACTCAAAATCCTAGTGAGTAGAAGGTGTTTTCACTGAGTTTAAATAGTGGCAGATACTGTGATACTGTTTGCACAAGTATAAATACAGTAGCAAGATAGCGTCATGTATTTACTAAGTACAAATAATTACAAGCCCACAATGAATAAATCAAATCTGCCCACATAGTTTTGCTAATACTTTTTTGTTGAGCAAGAAATATCTGACAGACATTTAAGTGCATGCTTACCTTCAGCAAATAGTGTACTTATTTTCTGTTTATTTAATCATAATCAAAATGGACAGTGTATATCTAGTAGATCCGGGATGCTAGTACTTTCAACAGTTTAGTATTTCAACAGTTTCAACTATTATGATTGGAGGGTTACACTTTATTTTAAGGTGTCCTTGTTACAGTGTAATTATACATTTAAGTACTGAGTAATATTACTTGACTACATGTACTTACTATATGATTAGGGTTTGGCTTTGGGTTACTTGCATATAATTATGCATAATTTTTTGTTATTATAATAGTAAGTGCATGTAACGTGTGTAACAAGGACACCTTAAAATAAAGTGTTACCTGATTCATTCATTGTAAGCCCACATTCTTTGCAATATATTCTGTGCGTGAGTAAGAACAACATTTTGGGGAATATTGTTGGTATATAATGTCTTAGTACGCAGATTAAATTTGCTGGCAGAACTAGTAAGTGTACCTTGCAACTTATTGCATGATATCGCACAGAACTCCAAAATGCTTATGAGCCACAATTATGTGCTGGGTTTTCTACATGTGCATCTGAAACCAAACCTGCAATATTTGCAACTGAGAACATGAACCACGAAGTCTGTGCTAACAGTTTCTGAAAGTGCATATCGCTCGTAAGAGCGCATTCAATTGAGATTCTCCTTGCATTCAGTCAAGGTGACATTCAGAGGAATTAATTAAGCACCGGTTTGTAATAGTTTGAACTCCGACCTGAGTCCATTCCAGCAAGAACATCTCCCGACATATAAACAGCAATTCTGAGGTCACTGTTACCTGGGTATCCTCATGCATTTAATATTGAGCACTAAACAAACACCTCCAGATGTACATTTATCACGGCTCGCCGTAAACATCTCCAGCCTCTCATAACTTATGTGATCTCTGAGTTTTACAAAGCGCCTTGCATGCTGCTGTAGTGTACTCAGAATACCTTTGTGGCCCTGAATCAATACACACGCCGACACAGGCGAGCCGATAATCACCATTCTCACTCCACATGTTGTGTAGGCTGTTTTGTGATAAGGACAAGCCACAGATTGGTTACATTTTTGAAAATGCAGTGCAGAAAAGTTTTTGCACACTTTAAAATGTCATTGTATTAGATGGCAAAATCAAACCAAGTTGCATCTGGAAAAAATGACAATAGAGGTTTTATTAAAAATAAAATGTGTTTGTTGGTTGACATTCTTTTATAAAATGTGAATCCATGCATGTATTTAGTGTTTTTAAGTATTGGCACCCCCAGAATGTAGTTAAAATCAAACTTTACTTTATTAAATTCATTCAAATAAATTAATACACAAAACAAAATAAAATGTGATTTTTAAAATTAGATGGTTTGATGGTTACACATATTGCACTAATTAGATTTGAAAGTGAGGATTTTTGACCAACCAGCAGCCAATATTCTGTATGTCAAAACAGGTTGGATGATACCCCTTTTTTACGGAAACAGACAGGCCAGTTGCAGTTATGATACAATACCTTGAATTGAACAGGTAAAAGTGTGTCAATAAAAATATGTTAACATAACTACATATAAAGTGAAAGAAACATGAGACTTTGTACATTTATACTGTCATAACAGCCTGTCCTGTCATTTTGCATTTTGTTACTTTGAAAATATTGCAGTTTATAAATACACCTTTTCAGTGATGGCATTGACTTTGCAAGATTTTAACTTTATATGATTATCAACAAAATATATGTATTAATAATAATAATAATAATAATAATAATAAAGTAAATATTTTTTACAAATGTATTTATTTATTCATTTACCACAGTCTAAAGGCTACAATTGAATTCAGATATAAGTCTATATAAAGCCTTGCCTCCAGATTTAGATTCCAGATTTTTAGTAAATATTTTGATAGTTTTGTTTTTACAGTATGCAAACAAAGACAGTCTGAGGTAATGCAGAACTGCATGATGCAAACAACTGATAATCAAGGACAACTAATAGATAATAAAACTATACCGTTTGAAAGCAAAATGTAATGGCTATTTGTTTGTGATATCACACGGTAAGATCTATATACTTGTTTTGGTATTTTTGAGTTTTGTTTAGCAGCAGGATATAATGTGGTTGTTATTCAAAGACCTCAGCTGTTGCTATGCAACAAATGACCTGCCAGATGCAAAAATTCAAAAAGAGTGGACATTTATGCACACGTAAGGACTGTTATTAGTTGGGCATATTAGTTACTGTTTGCAATAATGCTGTTTGATGCTTTCTTTAGGCTGCAGTTTGTTCTAATGGTTTACTGCAGGAAATATGGACCAAACTGGTTTTGCATGTGCAGGACTGCACATAAAAGCTCATAAAAGAGGGTCCATCATTTATTCAAGTCTTGAACTTTCTTGTCCCTCGAGTGCTCATTTATTACATATTTTGCCTAATTTGATCTTGCTCTCTGCAAGCAATGAACCTCTCAGCACTGGTTAACAGCCTGAATCTATTCTGCTACATTCTACAGGTTGAAAAAGTCAATAAAGTCAGCAAACAAATGCCTGAACATTACCAGATACAACAAGTGTTACTAAATAATTGTGAGATGTCACTTTTCCCAGTCCTTGAACAGGAGGTATTTCCCCTCAGGACACTCATGATCCACTTCTGTCTACTGTGGATCAGTGACACTCACATTTATACATACTGGGCAGTCAGTGATGAGATATTTCTTACCTGGAGGATGTGTTATGCACAGAGAGCACATTATAATTGGCTGGACTCGTGTCTCAAAGTGACATGCGTCAATAACAGATCCGTTCCAGGTCACAGCAGTACAGTTGCAGTGTGAGACACAAGTGTGTCACGTTGCACTGATCATTTAGTTGCCTTTTCACAATGTGTAAGCAAACAAAAAAAATGCATTTACTTGCATTAACACATTGGCAAGCAAATAAACGTTTAAATTGAAATAAATAGTTCACCCAAAAATGAAAATTTACTCATTCTCAATACACCCAAGATATAAATGAGTTTGTTTCTTCAATGGATCAGATTTGCAGAAAATTACATTACATCACTTGCTCACCAATGGATCCATTGCAGTGAATGGGTGCCGTCAGAATGAGAGTCCAAACAGCTGATAAAAACATCACAATAATACACAAATAATACACACCACTCCAGTCTATTAATTAAACATAAGTTAAATTAATCAATTAAAACTCTTGCTTCTGACTAAAATATGAATGTTCTATATCCATAGTGTTTTCTCCAGTGAAAAATGACTGTCTTATCTGAATTAGGAGAGATATATGCACAGATCAAGCACCATTTACACGCAAAAAACAGTGCAACAAAACAGCAAAAACAAATATGCTGAGCTATATTTTGTCCAGAAGTGACGGTTTAAAGTTAAAACACCTTAATGATGGGTAAAGATTTATCTGCACAAGACAATAATTGATTGTGTAGATTACTTGTGGATTATTGTGATGTTTTTTATCAGCTGTTTGGACTCTTATCCTGACAGCACCCATACACTGCAGAGGATCTATTGGTGAGCAAATGATGGAATGCTGAATTTCTCAAAATCTGTTCCAGTGTTACAGAGGACTGATTACTATATAACTGTCGATCCATTTTATGTATTTTATTTATTTTTTAAGTATGCCACTCCACATGTTTATACCTTTTCATTTATATCTATATCTTTCCACATAAAACTCACGACAATCGATAGAGTGTTTTCTATAAAGCGATGAATGTGCTTTCGTTCTTCCATCCAAGGTCACAGTTTCGCAGCTCTGTTGTGCCGCGTGCAGTCGGGTGCCTGCGATGTGTTGTTTTCCCTCCGACCCAGTCGCTGTATCCTGGATTACATGTCATTTCTCCTTGTGTCCCGCTGGTCCGGTTGTTGTCCCATCACTAATCGTATTATGTATGCAGTCTTTTCTTTTCACAGTCTGTGTTGTGGGCACCCCCTGTGTACCGGGCCATTGTTTTTCATCTTCTCAGAAACACAAAGACACCGGTCCGTTCAGAATTAATATTTACACTCTCTCATCAGATGGCCCCTGTGTCTATTGTTGGGTACAAACAAGGACTTCAGGAAGATTTATTACAGCTGACAGCAGGACAAATGTCTGTCCTTAATGAACTGTATTGTGTCCTAATTCACCTCAAGTGCTTGCTTCTTACAATCTCAAGGCAACATAGGGGAATAGTTGACACACCTTTGTGTCGTTCCAAACCTCTATGACGGTCTTTCTTTTGTGAAACACAAACTTGGTCTGTTTGTGCCTGTATGTTCTTCAGAAATTCTGTTTAACATCAATACCTGGTTTACATCCAAGTTGTGAATTTAATTTAATTAATTATTTACTTGTTAAAAAACAAAAATAAATAAATAACAATTTTAATAATTTAATGTGGAACTTTTATAACCCACAGAGAGAAGTAGTATGATATAGACTACAGTTTATTAAGACATGATTACTAACTACTGTTAGACATGCATGGAGGATAATTTTATTTTCTAAAACTCAAAAAGTCAAGTATTAGTTCAAATCGTAAGTGCCACTCCTGAAATTGAAGGCAGTCCTTAACCAGTTAGGAAAACTACTCCAGATCTTTTGTTCCTTGAAAGGGATCATCCACATCAGGGATTAAAAATGGGCACAGATGACCCTCAGCCTTCCCCATTAGCACTGCTCTCTGAGAGCGGGAAACGTTCTTGACACCGGCCTCTGTCCTTGCCAAACTTCCCCAACCGCAGTCCGGTCCGCAGTCTCCGTCTGTCTCTCTCAGATTAGTAAAGGAGAAGACACTGTCCTTGTCTTCTCATCTTCCTCTCCTGCAGCCCAGGGCCTGATGGCACACATTATCTCCTATTAACTAATCACCCAATCAGAAACAGAAAACACTCCCCAGGCGCACAGTCTCACTGACGTAAATCCAGAGTGACAATATGGCTGATCTGCGGCGAGGAGAACAGTTGAGAGAGGCGCTCCTCGTTAAGATCCCGGCAAGCGCCTGCTGTGTGCGTAGTCGCCCTTCCTCCGGGGACTCAGTCAGCGACTATTTCATTTGACTTGGCGTCAGGAACAGGATTACAGAGATGTTTAGTGTGTCATCACACTTCAGCCCCCCTGGCATGGTGCACATTAAGCAGGACAGTTAGGGAATGATGGGACTGACATCACTGCGTTTCTGCGCTGAAAGTGACCTTGTTTTTCCTCATTCTCTTCATCTCAGGGAAGTGTCATCCCAGAGGAAGATTGTATTGCTCAAAGGTCGCTCTGTTATAGCCTAATGAAATTCTCAGTTATGTTCTATTTAACTATCAGCCTCGTTTAAGAGCCTAAAATTATTTTGGAGCAATGCAAATAGGCACAAATGGGAGTGTAGATCTGTGAAATAAAGCATGGATATTTTGTTCTTGGAAGAATTTGATGATAAATGTTTGAGTTTCTATTCAAATCTCTCACTTATGATTGCAGACTGACAGTCTTTGAGCCCAGTTTAAGACATTTTTTGAGATCTCTTCTGACACTTTAATGTGGACTCATGAGGTTTCTGCTGCTGTTCACAGAAAAATCAGAGACGCAGTACTAAAGCAGAAATCTGTATTTCTCTATTAAAGGGGTCATGAACTACCTTTGTTTTTTTATTTTGTACTGTTCTCTGAGGTCTACTTATAATGTTATCAAGATTTTTACATCAAAAAACATCATAATTTAGAAGTAATAGGCTATTTTCTGTCCTGTTTTTAACCCCCTCATCAGAACGCTTTGTTTGAAGTGGTGTGGAGGATTGTAGACTTGGAAGTCTACTGCTATGATTGGCTAACAGTTGTGTATGTTTGACAGCCTACATCCTTCATAGACGGACGCTGCAGTGATTTAGGTCAAAACCACATGAAACCACATAATATCAAATGATCTGTAATAACAGACAATCAATAGTGACCACGTAATAAAAACAGTTTCTCACACTTGTGTGGTGTGACATCGGATCCAATATAGACGATCGGCACAGTATTGTCTTTTATTTTCAATCTTTCTGAAAATCTCATGTCCAAGTGTGCCTTGTTTGTAAACGAATCTTAAAAATAAGTTAATCAAATAAAGTTTATCGTTTGGTTTCTGCGTACACCTGCGTTCGCCTCTCTCGTTATTTACACTACGTGCATGAATCGGTGGGCGGGGCTAAACAGGCAGTGATGCAGAAGCAGGTGTTGATGATCTTCTGTGGAGGCGGTGTTAGCCACGCTATTATGTCATAAAGTGGCACATTCCAAAACCTGTCCTTTTGGCAGATTTAGACTAATGAGAAAGTTCTAAATAAGAGAGTTCTAAGCCTTACAGAATGTTTTTATAGCACATTGACCACTTATATATCAAAAGATCAAGGGAATTTAGATTTCTCAGTTCATGACCTCTTTAAGTGAAATCTCAATTTGCTCACAGCTGAATCTCATTGCTATCTAGAAGGAGTTAACAGAATATTCAGGTAAATTGGGACACTTTTTGCAATTGAGGTGAATGGGAAAATTACCCAGTTGTCCTAAAATTAACTCTAGTAAGTGCAAGGTTTTTTTGCTAAAACATTTTTTTTTCCCCAGTCACAGGCTTTTAATTGGCACAATTATAAACTATTTCTCTTCAGTTAAAACTAAAACACCAATAGCTTATACGTGTTGATTTAAAGGAGAGATTTTTTTTTTATTTATATAAAATATAAAAAAGCAATATATTTATTCCTGGAAAGAGGCTTTGCAGTTTATTTTCTGTAGCTAATTAAAGTGATTGCAAAGGAGTCCTGTACTGACATTTCTGACACATCCTCCATCTTCTTCACTAATATCTGCACTTAGTTCAGGTCAAATTTCTCAACATAATAAAACATTCAAATTTAAAATGTGTTGTGTAATTGAATTGTTAGATGTGCTGTTTTTGTAAGCTTCGGATTTATTCATTAAGAAAGATCACATTAGAAAGGTCACATTAGTGACGTTTTGGCGGCATTTCAAAGGCAATAGAAAAGTCTGCAATAGTGTAAAAAAGGTCCATTATCAAACAACTCACACAAAACTCATATTAAAACCAAGTAGCTTTCTGCTTTCGGACCAAATTGAACACAAGCAAAATCTGCATGGAGAACATTTTCGCTCTTATGCAAAACTCCTGATCAAGCACTATTCCTATTGAAATTACTAGATTTTGCCCACAAAATTTTACAGAGCACTGGTAAATGTGACCACACCTTAAAAGTTTGAAGAAGTTGTACTGATTTGGAATACTTATACAATGATCACCATTTGTTATCTGCATGGCATCATCATAATATTTACATATTTTTGGCATACATATTAATAGTGAATTGTGATTGTAGTTTTCTTTCTTGCATCTATTTTTCTCTGTAGTCACTCTTCCATCTTGTTTTAAGCACTGGTGTCATCATGTAATACTGTATTCATTGATCGATCATGATTGGCTGGTGCTTTGAGAGTTCTGTGACAAAGGGGTCAAACCCTCCAAACAGATCCATGCATTGGCCAAGTTTTCCTAAAATATTAACACCGCTTTTTCTCTGCCTTCCAAGCACTGCCATTTCCTTCAGGAAATGCATATCTAATGCGTGATTGATTGACTCAGTCACCTCTGTGTCCCATATCTGTCTTCTTGAGCTTTTGTTTGGGGACGGTTGCTATTTTGGAATGCGCACATGCACACATCAACAGAGTTTTGCAGCTTCACCCCTGGCAAAGATGGCAAGGCCGGCACTCGTGAGGATAATGAGCCGACCATTAAAGTGATTTTAATTAGCGAGGTGCCCTGCAATCACATCCAAGCAACATCTTCAGGAAAGGCATGCAAATAAGTCTTGAACTCTCTAACCAAACATGAACACTCTGCTCGGCGAGTTATCCGGTAACATTTTTTGGATAGCGTCAAAGTCGTTTAGCTGTAACGATTATAGCCAGAACGCAATACAAAGTGTTCTGGCAAAGCACTAAGTTACGGATCAGTTACTCAGGGCCAAATCTGTACTAATTTTGCCTGTAGCTCCGATATGAAACTGCATGTTCCTGTTTTGGCTCAGAAAAATAAGGCTCTGACCATGTGGCGCATCCCGGCTTGTATTGCCATTTGTGGTGGTATCATTCTTGCTGTATGATCCCATAAAATAGATAACAGATGGAGATTTGTCCCCTGAGTTTCTGTTAAAGAAAAAAGAAACGGCGAAATGACTAGCTGAAGGGAAAGCTCTGATGACTGCATGATATCTAACAAGTCTGCTGTGAGCTATAGAGATGCTGACCTCTTTCATGTGGCACGGCAGCTGTACTTTTTCACCGCTGGTTTTATGACAAGGTGGAAGGAGCTTTGTGCTGAGACTGATAAGACTCCGGTCTACAGCCCCTCTGTGCTCACCGACCAAAGGGGTTTTGGATGGGACTTAATGAGCCGAGCCAATCAATGCCCAGCCAGACGGCTTTGATTGATGCCTTTGAAGAAACAAAGTGTCATAATGGTCCTAAGACCACCGAACAGAAGGGGAGGGGAAAATATTGATGCGTCAACCCCAGCAGAGGTCATGATGACCATCTAACTTTGAGACTTTGCATCGTCCCAAGGTGCCGCTCCTTGTTTGTGTGCCAGAGTCACCTTGTGGGGAAATAAATGGCGCTGGAGTGCTTTGAAAGTAGCATTCGACTGGTTCTTAGGTTTTACCATGCTATCTGTGCTAGAGGTATGACTGACGTCTCAAATCGTGTGACTTTTAGAGCATTCTAGCATTATGGGCAATCGCCACTCACGTTGTTTTCAGAATATATAGAACTCTAGCTTTTTCTTTCTTTACATTTTAAATTATTTAACAACATTTTTTTTTTTCTTTTATTGACTTTTTCAATGACAAGCCAGTCAGTTTGTCACATTAACTACATCAATCAAGACTTAATTCATAATGGCTTCCAGAAAAAATCAGGTGAATTGGACTATTCATCAAGCTAATAACTCTTACAACACCCAGCTGTTAGAAAAGATTGTGACATTTTTAGACACATCCAAGCATCTGCAATGACAGGAAACACCATTTCCTCACTCATCGGTTTTGGACTGTGATGTTTTCAATATGGCAGAGTTACCCGTACCATGACATCTCTCTGTAGATCTTTTATTGGTACAATTTTAGGGAAGCATCACTATTATACTTGCTCATATTTTTTACCATACTCTTACCATAAATTTTACCTAACCCCAAACTCCAACCATACTTAAATTGTGTGATTTGTGGAGATAAACTAAGCTAAAGTTTAAAAGTTTGGGGTCACTAAGATTGTATTTAATGTTTTTGAAATAAGTAAATTATGCTCACCAAGGCTAGGGTTATATGATACAAATGTAGTAAAAACAGTAAAATGTTATTACGGTAACTGTAATTTACAACCCAGGCTCATTGGAAATACGTGCCTCTAAATACATTTCTGCAACACTGTTATTACGTACCTTACTGTAGGTTCCGTGGCAGTTTCAAATTGAAATGTCCAGTAAGTGGCTCTAAAACGTGGGTTCAATACATGATCCTGGCACGTTTTTGTTATGTTGATATAGGCACATATTGCTGTGTTTGTATTACGTTGCTTCAGGTATGTATTGCGGTGGTTCATAATTCAAATATCCAACCAGTGTCGCTAAAATGTAATGCTCTATCGTGTTGGAAATATTCGCTACACCAAACCCAACCCTAAACCTACCCGATAGTGTTAACAAATGCAAAATTGATATAAAAACACATTTGTTGATGCAGCCATGCTATTTTAACTTCCTTACGCGGATTTGAGCTGTTTTTTTGTTTCACGGGGTTTGTACTGGAGCTCTTCATCACTCAAGTACAACGCCGTATCGCGTGAGCTACTGAGCAAACCTACTGAGTTAGAAAACTCATGCATATGAAGCTGTATATGTGACGACATGTTCAAAAGTATCAGTTTTCAAATGTCGCAGCATGTTAAAATTGTTTTGAATTCATAACATAATATTCATCAGGTAATTATGCGAAAATTAGGCTTTATTGATCAAAACTGTGAACCTGCAAATCATACTTTGTGTGAAAAGGAATAAAAGTTGTTGGAGTTTTACTGCCTGTGTTCATTTGTTCATCGTATGTATAGGTGCGTGGTTTTTTTTTGTTTTTTTTTTCAGTTCTGCAAAAATTTAGTTTATTTAGAGGCACGTATTTCCAATAAGCCTATGTTGGCAATGTATTCCAGTGTTGACAAAGCTGAATTTTCAGCATCAATACTGCAGTCACATGACCCTTCAGAAATGATTCTAATATGCTGATTTGCTGCTCAAGGAGCATTCTTATATTATTAACTTTTTTTTCTTCAGGATACTTTGATAGAATGATGTGGATTGTTGAAATTGTTTAATAACAAATTTTCTCAGATGGAAATCTTGTGACAATATACATGCCTCCTACAGTCAGTTTTGATCATTTTAATGCATCCTCGCCAAATAAAAATATTATTTTAAAAGCTTTTTCACAAACTTTTGAACCGTAATGAAATATTATATTTATGTGTTTTTTTTGTTTTGTTTTTGTTTTTTATCCTTAAGATACACAATGTGAGGCCCAGTTTGCAACTACCTAGAATACTTTAGCAATCTAGCAATATGCTATAAACCACTGATAACACCTTGGCAACCACACAAATTACCTTACCATTGTGGAGGTGATTTTCTTTTAGTTTTTCTTTTTTCCTTTATAAAAATGTAGTTTTATAATGTAAGGCCGGATACATGGATTAGAGAACATGCATTGAAATTACTAATTGCTTTAATTAAGCTGATGTGTGAAATATTATCTTTTATATTCTTTATATTGTTTTAATATTATCAGTTAAATATGATAAATATGATTTACACATTCAGAAAACAGTACTAAGAGTGTTTTATCTTTATTAGAAAATGAGCATGCATGAAGTCATGGCCTAAATGTATTTTATGTGCTTTTTTTTTTCTTTAATTGTGTAGTGAGTGAGTGAAAACTTATTAAACAACTTTAAACCAGTAACCTTTGTTTGAGACCAATAAATGAGTTTGAATCAAATTAATTTTTAATTATCTTTGAATGATCAAATTAAATATTTTGCTGTCTTACTGAAAGTCAATGGCGTGCAATAATATAAAATTATTTTATTTTATTTTTTATTTTTATTATTTTTTTTTTGTCCTGCAAAAGAAAAAGAAAAAAAAATCATACAGGTTTGGAGTAAATGATGACAGCATTTTCATTTTTGAGTGAACTATTCCTTTAACAACTGGGCTCACTAGCTGTCCAGTAGATAAATAGCCATATACTGTATGTGTCTTTTGAGTACAATTTATATACACAATTTATATCCTGTTTGTATCTTCAAGAGCCAGTTTTTCTGTGACTCAGTGCATTTACAGAATGTGAAATTGGCTGTGAAATTTTCTGTCAAACTGAAAGTTAACTGCACATTAAGGAGGTAGATGGGTAAACGGTGGCATGCCACTAGCATTGGGTTGTTTATGAGAGTCGAAATAACTACATAATGGTTCCATGCATGTTGAAGGCAAATATAACGGACTGTCAGACTGTTCCTAATGTTTTAAACTATAAATGCATTATTAAAAACTGCAGAATGTGCCTTAAAAATCCATCCATGCAAGATTTATTTGCATCGATGCTTCAAACAAACAGTTTTTTGGCCCATTTTTTTTTGTTTGTTTGTTGTTGTTTGATTTTTCATTTTGGTCGACTCTTGGGCGCCCTTGTGCTCTGTCCCATTCTTATCCAATCATGATTTAACACTCCTGCCTGTTTTATCTGGCCTCTCACAGGCCCAGACAGATGGGTCTGCAGTTGATTCAAACACAAACCTCAAAACTAATCCACCAAAACAAACCTTTCGCTTTCAGATTCAGCCAGCTGTGGGAGCTGGATCAGAACCACAGCGAACCGCAGCAACATGTGCAAATGACTTTTTATGATTACTACGGTCTCTTTGACCGGCATAAACACGAACCAACTGGCCACGGACGAACCCTGGGCTGCTTATTGGTCGGTCATTTGTTGGAAATGGTTTATAACTGCAGTTTGTAAGGATGATTTACCTCCTTTTATCGTGTCCCCTGATGTGAAGTGGATTGTTTTGTCGATTGGCTCTGATTGCGTTTCAGGGTTGTTTTAAACATTAAGTGTTTACTGAATGCAGCTTAAATTTTTAAGATGAGTTTGGAGCGAAAGGTGATTGAATGATTAAACAGTGTAGGCGGCATGTTCAAATAAATTAATTCTTCATCTAGAAGAGTAAATTAATTTACTTTCAATGTTTTTGAAGTCAGTGGAATATTGAGAGATTCTCAGGAAAAAGCTACATATTCTCTGTGATCAAATTTGTAGCCTGGTGATGTTTTTGACAGGTTCTTTCAGGTTGATGTGAAATTATGCAAATTAAAATATGTCGTATGGACTCAACCTAATTTATCTTTACACAGATGTGGCATGTACCATGTAATCATGATATTTCCATGTAATTAGTATATGACAGTGATAGCATATGATTTTAACGGTTAATATAATGACTTATTTAATAGAGGAATTTTGAAGCTTTGAAAGATCTTTTGAGGGTTTTGGAAAAACATCTTGACACTTCTTTCCCCATTATCATTAGACATATTGCAAAAAA
>NW_015557156.1:1710644-1719319 GCF_001515605.1 Sinocyclocheilus anshuiensis
AAAAAAAAAAAATCCTTTTTTCTAATAGGAATATATCTAATAATTTATAATCCTCAAACACTAAAGGTCAGAATTTTGAGATCAGTATTTTTTTTTTTAACAAATGACAACAAAAGATGCTTTACAACCAAAGATGCTTTACGCTGGTTACAATTGACAGTAAAGGTATTTATCATGTTACAACAGATTTCAATTTCAAGTAAATCCTGTTCTTTCAGACTTTATGCTCATAAATAAAATCCACCAAAAATATTTTGCAGCACAATTGTTTTCAACATTGCAAATTATAAAAATGTTCCTTGAGTTCCTTATAATGATTTCTGAAGGATCATGTGACACTGAAGACTGGGGTATTGATGCTGAAAATTCAACATTGCATCACAGGAATAAATTGCTTTTTAAAATGTATTCAAATTGAAAATCACTATTTTTAAATTGTAATTATATTTCACAATATTCCTGTTTTTCTTCCATATATAATTAAATAAATGGAGCTATGGTGAGCATAAGAGACTTCTTTCAAAAACATTAATAAATCCCACTGACCCCAAATGTTTGAATACCGTATCAAAGCACATTGCATGGAAGCTCAATTGCATGTTTTCACCATTGATGGTACATACTTTTTTTTTTTTTTTTAATAAAGCTACCTCAAAAATCACCTTTTTGTGGCGCTATCTACAACGCGTTATATCTGAGGTAAGAAGCGATGTGTGATGAATACATCTATTCCCCAGAGTCATGTAAAATGGCCTTTACTAAGAGGTGAACCGTCAATAACCTACATCCTAATAAAAAAAGAGCAGGAAACAAACCCAGTGCATTACTATTGTGACTCATTGCAATGAAACAGTGAATCAGCCTAAAAACATTTATCCAGAGAGGGATCTTGAAACCTAAAAGCACTTAGATGGAAAAATGGCAATGGATAATTTGGTTCTTGATGGACTATTTGCTTCCTTGAGAGCAACAGATCTGTGGAAGTAGGTCCAAGTGAAAGCATCATTATTGGTTGGGGGCTGAGTAGTCTTGGACATCAACTGGAAGAGTGGTGGCTAGAATCCCGTAGCTCTTTGAGGTATGGAAATACCCCAATGACTAGAAGGTTATTCACAATCCTCTGCCATCATTTCCCCTTGAGCAAAGCACTTAGACTCGCGTTGCTCTAATGAACTGCAATTAACCCTTTGTATTGTGTTTGACTAGGATGTTAGTCTGAAGTCTAGTTCAAGACAGTTATTGAACTTGTGACCTTAATGTTATTCAAAAAATTATCAAGTGTAAACACCTCTGAGGGAGTAGAGCGGCAGTGCTTGAGTATGATCTAGAAGAATGAGCTCTCCAAAAGCAGAGCTAAAGCACATCTACCCATGATCCATTACACTCCCCTTCCTTTGACCTCACCTCTCTCTCCCTGGAGTAAAAAGCCACACGTGGGCGTTTATCCAGGTCATGGCAGCAGTGTAGTTGTCTTTGCTCTGAGCAAAGATCAAACCCACAGTCTTTTGTGCATCAACTAAATGCTATTGTTGCTCCAAAGCAACACTTGAGTTGTAGGACCTCACCTTTTCTAATGTTAGGAATCGAGCCAGTGCATTGTTAACTTGCAGTTTTCAACCACCTAAACTCCATGAGCAGTTAAATAATAAAGACAGTTAAAAGCTTTAGATGCAGTTTCGCAAGTTAGACATTTTACTGTTGGAATAAAAAAAATAAATAATAAAATAAATAATAATAATGAAACAGTATCACAGTGCTGTTGTACACATAGTGAGATAACACTTTGGTATAACAGTAAAAAAAAAAAAAAAAACTGATATAGAGTACACATATAATTTAGACACAGTATTGTCGCTTTTTCAATTTTTGATTTGTCTGTTTTGTGTCTCAGAGCAACACACAGTACTGTGTTGTTCCTGAATGAATCAGTGTTTTTGCACAAATCAGTTGAGTGAATGATTCATTGATTCGCTCACAGTTAGTCATTTGTTTAAATTCGGAATAAATCAATGTTCCTGGCCTAATCGGTTGAGCGAACAATTCAATGACTCACACTTCAAGATCTTAATGAATCAGTGTTTTTAAATAAGTTGAGTAAATGACTACTGTTAACTTTCAGTTTTCAACATCCTACACTGCAAAATCTAATTAGTTGGGCTTACTTAAAAAAAGCATGCAAACCGATTGCCTTGAAAAAAGTAAGTAAAGTGAAATAGGAATAGTATGTTGTACTGACAAATGCTTAGTTAGTATAGTTTACTTACACGAGAGTTCTAGTAACTAAAAAAGAACTGTAGGGGTACTTGATCCTTTCATTTAGCTTTACTCATGACTTAGTATAGCTACTCAATGACTCCCAGAGTGCATTGCGGTATGAATAAATGATACAGTTGCTTTGTTTTATAGTTGTTGATTCTATTTGACAATTTCATTTGCTGTTTTGTGTCAGTAGTAGCACAACAAAAAGAGCAAATAAAATGGTTATTGTTAAAATGAATGAAAATAAATGAAATTGAATTGTTACCATTGTGATTCACGTGCTGAATGTTTAAGTCTGTGTGTGACTTCAGCATATTACCACACACTATTTAAGGATTATATAAATCCAATTAAAATCATCTCAAGATATTTATGAAAAAATAAATTTGATGAAGTTCATTAATAAACACACACAATAAATGCACTAATGCTTTAATTAGAAGATGTCACTTTCTAAAAGCAACCTATTTATTACTTTTCTTCCTTTGAAATTAAATAACTCTGACTTCATAATGCATTACTGCATTAACAGAAAGGAAACTAGAGTAACATAAACCAAGTTCAAAGTGCCCAACCAAAGGGAACGCTACTCACTATAATGGTGCATTAAAAAAAAAAAACACATTTTAGGAAAATCAACATCAATTTATGAAGTTAGCTTATGTTATGTTCTCTCAAATATTTCAGTTGTATTGAGAATTCAACATTCAAGATGACTTTGGGAAACGAGTTAATGCAACTAGTGAAAGATAACTGCAGACATGGAGGAAATGGATGAAAAGTCTATTAAGACAATTTTTCTTTTCTTCTTCTTCTGTTGTTATGCTGCACATTAGCAACATATTAATGCACTGCTGCCTCTCACTGGTTTATTCATGTCATTAGTTCCTTTGTGGCTACTTGAATATTTTAAGTAAGTGTCACTCAAAACAGAAAGTAAATTGTTTTATTTGCCTTGAAAGTAGCTGTAACTTAATAAAACCTAGTATGACAACTAAGTAAAGACAACTAATTCAATCTAAGTAAGGTAAACTATTGGATTTTACAGTGTATACTACATGAGCAGTCACTTAATAAAGGCAATTCAAAGCTTTAGATGTAGTTTCGCAAGTCATCCATTTTGCTGTTGGAAAAATAAATAAATAAATACAAATCTTACATTTTTTAGACATTAATATATCACAGTGCTGTTGTACTGAATATTCAACCAACAGCACATTTGTAAGATACTGCTGTTGTTTATCAGTAAAATAAACAAGAATTGATTTTGAGAACATTTATATTTTAGGCACAATATTGACGCTTTTTCTATTTGTGCTTTATCTACTTTGTTGTCTCTCAGAGCAACACACGGTGTTGTTTCTAAATGAATCTGTTTTTGAACAACTGATTCATTGACCGACTCACAGTCAGTCATATATATGTTTCATTTCTGAATAAATCAATATTCATAACCTAATCTGTTGAGTGAATAATTCAGTGACTCAATCTTAAGGATTTTAATGAATTTGTGTTTTTAAATTAGTCAACTGAGTAAATGAATCTTCGACTTGCTCATAAAGACTCTTTGCTCGTAAAAGTCTCTTGCTGCCACCTACTGGCGTAATTATGTTCAGTCAGTTTGAAGCCCCACAAACAGTAAAAAGTGCAAGTGTATGACTGTATATTAGCGACTCATTACCAATTACATTTGAGATTTGTGCACAGAATATTTTATAGATTTAAAATAAATAAATAAATAAACTACATTTATAGCACTATATGCTTTTGACTTTTGTCAAGCTGAAACTAAAGTTGGTGGGACAGTTTTAACTCCAACGATTTAAAAGTTTCAACATTAATAAATATTACTGCTGCTAACAGATGTAACATTTCAACGTATATTCAATATATTCTAATTTTACATAAAGGTTAAAAAGCTAAATATAGCGTGCATAGCATATAGTAGTTCTCTCTAGTTTTATCCTGTCAGGTAAAATGAATTAATGCACTAAAGCATCATCATGCAAAGTGCTGCATAGAGGTTTACACAAGGGGCACTGGATTGTAAAATGACCGCAGTATCACGCTTATAAATGCAAAGAGTTTGGAGGCTGTTTCGCTTCCTTTAATTGCTTGACATTTGCATACTGAGAAGTTTATCAGTGGTGCTGTGCAGGTCTCATCCATGTGTAATAGCGTTTGGATTACCATTGGGATGGCAGCTCCAGGCAAAAAAACAAACACAAATGGACTCCAAAATATATACTTGACTGTGATGACAGGTGATGGGCAGAGAATGCCAATTAGGCCCCTCAGAATGCCAGCTGATTCCCACAGACGGCCACCGTTAGTCCATGCTCTACCCTAAGAGCAGATTTTGGCAGTGGGGCTTGGATTTGTGGGTGGGGGGAGCAAAACATAAAAAAAAAAAAAACTTTTCTGTTTTTCCCCATTTACTCTGGTTTTTGATTGATAATGCAATAAAAGAAAACAAAATAAATGAGAAATATGATACTTAATGGAAGTCGAGAATCTGATGCTTACTGTTTCCTTGTATCTGCCTGTCCGTCTGTCTCCATATCAATCAGTTAAAAGTCTGGCTGTGCGAGACTAGGATTTTTGTATTTGTCTGTGCAGATTCCCTCTGAAGGGTTTTGAAACATTGCAAAGAGAGATGCTTGTGTAACATCAGGGCATGAAAACTAACTAATAAGGCGAAGGCTCAAAGATCAGCTGTTAATGGTGGAGGCAGTCCTATTAACCAAATGTACATGGGATTTGTGGGAAGCAGCATATATTAGTCTTAATGACTGGAGTAAAGAAAGTTACTTGAAGTGTTTCATCCACTTTAAGACGGTATAGACTATCCAGCTGTAACCGAGGAGGCCCATCTTGAATTCATTTTGGAATATACTATATTTAGCTTTGTGGAGAGATGTTCGTTTTCATATACAGTAGGCCTGTTTATTGACATTATGAGTTTTACTACAACTTTGTGAGTATGTAAGATCATTAAATGTATATTTAAAGGGATTGATATAAATGTAGTTTATTTACATAGGATTACGTAGGTCTAGTCAACCATGTGTCTTAACAACCAACCTTAGACACAAACTTGCAATTATGGCTCCAGGGAGGAAGCCACGAGGACTCTCTTCAGCACAGCTTCATTAGAATGAGCACAGCCTCAGCAGAGGACCAAATTCAATGTCTAAAAAAGAAAAAAAAAATGTTTTTGAAGCTCGATTCAGTCTCAGCCTCCCTCTGTGCCTCATCAATGACGATTCACTTGGCAGTGTGAAATATTCAATCCATATTTACTGATGCGCTAAGACTGACTTCATTAAGTCAGTTTTTTTTTGTGACCCATCTACAAATGGATGTTTTTAAAGAGAGAGAGAGAGAGAGAGAGAGAGAGAGAGAGAGAAGCTATATTCGTTTTCTGCATCAATAATGCCAATTATGTTTGTTCCAAAATCTCTTGATAGCATTGGCGTTAAAAAAAATAATTTTAAATATTTTTGTATGTATTTTCAGTAAATACAGTTTAAATAAATGTTCATTCCATTTTAGCAATTAATATAAAAATTAATAATATCAAATCCTTTTTTATGTTAAAAGTTGTCATTTCATTAAGTTATATACATATGTACATAATTAATATACCTCAAGTTATGTGTTATGTACATGTATTATCAATGCAGAAAATGGAGTCTGGAGGCTATATATATATATATATATATAATTAAAAGTATTTGTGAATTTTTACTAAATACTGTGTAAAAATGTTTATTCGATTTTAGCAAATAATATACATTGTATTTGTATATTCTTGAATTCAAGTCATATTCATTCATTCATTCATTCATTCATTGTTTGTTTGTAAATATTAATATTTTAATTTTGAGATGAACTGTCCATTTAATCAACATAGTTGCCTTAATGAAAATGTTAACAAGCAAAAAGTCATCTGTAATTTATGATCATAGATTTCTTTTAGATGTCTTCATGTCTGTCTCATATGCAGTATCACATTAAACACATCAGCATGCAGCCATCATCCCATAATGAAACCTTCCAGTTATTTCACCTGGTTTGATTTATTTCATGTTTGAATGAGCTTCACATTTACCATGATGTTTTTCACCTGATTTAATTCTCCTCCTTTGTTGTCTTGATTTGATTGATCAAAACGTTTGATCACTCTTTATGCTAACTATATAAAAGTAATTGAGCTAGGAATTTACTGCCACGCTAGCGAAATGAGTTTATTCAGCATGACGAGGAGTTACGAACGACTAAACACAAACACAAACACAACAATTACTACAGCGAGGCAACAGAAACGCTCCTCTTATTTCTAATAATGCTTGACATTTTCATCATGAGATCTAGTTATGTTTTATGTCTGTGGTTCGGATTGTTAGATTGAAACACATTTGTCAGTGTTGTTATCGTCTGCTCCAATCGTTCAAATGCGTAAAACATCACTTAGTAGCTGCTGTACGGTCGTGACAAACCTCGTATTCGAAAAATGATCTGGTTTATTTATTACAATTTCTTTTAAACTTCTTCCAGGCATATGTTAAATATCCAAATCAATATAAGTCACTTGAAATAGAATATTAAGATTTTATGAGATGGTTCCACGAAGGATTCATTTGTAGACAAATGGGCTGGAAGTCAAACTCAAAAGAAAGTGAGAAATTATAGTCTTGGTCATTTTCTTTGAGTTCTGGCTTTAAAAATATCCCTTCTACGGTGGTACTAATGCATGATTCATGCAACTGTTGGAGTTTTAATCGCCATTAAGGGCATAATTTCTCCACTTCAGAGGTAACGCTTTTAATGACCTGGTCATATATTATTTGCACCACTGAGTCGAGAATGGCCGCCTTTATCTACTTCTCTCCATCTACCAGAAGCATTATGATATTTCAGCCTTTTCATTTCAGTTCATTTAATGCAAATTTCACAAAAAGTTATTTGCTTTCTCTCTCACTAAATTGCACCAAGGCTGCGTTTATTTGATAAAAAATACAGTAAAAACATTAATATATTGCAATTTGAAATAACCATAATATATTTTAAAATATAATATATTCTTGTGCTGAAAAGCTGAATTTTTACTCTAGTCTTCAATGTCAGATGATACTTGAATCTTGAATTGCAGCTCAATTATTATTGGTGCGCAGTGTTAAAACAGTTTTTGCTGCTTATTATTTTGTGGAAATTGATGAATAGAAAGTTAAAGGAACAGCTTACTTAAAGCATATTTGCTGAGGAAAAGCATTCATTTCTATTTAAAACACTCACACATACTTCAAACATTTGAAAGGTATAGTATATCATGCATTCTGTATATATGAAGCAGCACAGCTGTTTTCAACAATAATAATAATAATAATAATAATAATAATAATAATCATAATAATAGTAGATGTTTCTTGAGAAGCAAATCAGCATATTAGAATGATTTCTGAAGAATTACGTGACACTGAAAAATGTAATGATGCTGAAAATTCAGCTTTGCATCTCAGGAATAAATTACATTTTCTATTATAATGTATTTTAAAAATATTATTTTAAATTTTAATAATATTGCTGTTTTCACTGTATTTTTTATATAAAAAAGACATGTTAAATATTCTGAACATAAATCATATTACTATACTTTTTTTTTCTCCATTTATTATTGTTTTCTCAAATTTTTCACATCTGTGTGCCAGGACTACAGCGGAGTCCCTCCACAACTTATGGGTGCCTATCCTCTCTTGAAGAGCGGTGATGAATTATGGATAGATTTGTTTTGTTTTGGCATTCTGAGTCGTTATAATGAGGAACGAGCATATTTCCTCTATTTCTGAATGAGAAGCATCAGTCAAGCTCACAATTACATGTGGAGATATCATTTAGACAATCAACTTACACCAGGGAAATATGTGCTGAAGAACAGTTTGGGTGTTTACACACTAGAGCAAGCTCTGACGGCGCGTTTGACAGATAAGAATGTGCAAGATGCATTTAGAGGCTGTGGAAAGAACTGGGTCAGTTTGAAATCAAGTGGGAATACATTGGATGGAATTCCCAAAAGCACAATCAGACCTGCCTTTCTGAAATTCTCATTGGTCAACATTTTCTCTACTTTTGACATGATAGAGCATCACTTTGGCAAAGCCTTGCATTTTTACTCTACACTACAATGAAATCAATACAATTGTAACTGCTAATGCCTTTGCTATCTGCAAATATATATATATATATTAGGGATGGGAAGATTCCCCGATTCGCTCGGTGCATCGGCATAAAAAGTTAACGATGCGATGCATCAGTTTAAAAAGTGTGCATCGGCTACAAGTTGTCATTTATATTGCGATGCATCGTTTCTAACATATTTGCATCGGTAAAAACCGATTCATTTATATATAATTACT
>NW_015557156.1:1719351-1728738 GCF_001515605.1 Sinocyclocheilus anshuiensis
GTTCCATTAACGACAAATTAAATTCACACAATCTCACTAATTTGTGCACCTTAATGTCAATCATGGATCAAATCGATCCACAACGACAAACAGCGAATATATCTGTGCTGTTTAATGCATTTGAGACGTTGTGTTTTCCTCAATGCATAACAGACATGTCACAGGTATATTGTTCATCTGTAAATGTTAGAAAGTCATGCAAACATATCTATTTTGCTGTCAGGAAGCAACGAGCGCTGCTGCGCACATGCACGCTAAACAGACAGAGCGCAATCGAATAGGAGCACAATAATTAGTAAAATATAAATTTTGTTAAAACATTTGTTTTTGGACATTAAATATGTCATTTGTAGAATTTTAAACCTACATATAAAGTGTATTTGTATGATAGCAGTAACTGTAAGTGGACTACTGTAATAGGTAAATCAAATGTAAGCTAGTTCAGTAGGCTATTTCTTTATTATTTATTTAAATTTTTAATTCAGCGATTTTAACTTTTAATTTAGTTATTTTAATGCTTTAAAGTGCCATTTTAGATTGTACTGTTCTAATGTTCTGCAAACTATAAAAGGTACAGCTGTAATAAAACCAGAGAGAAAGGCTGCATGGCTAGAAACTGTAAAAAAAAAAGTCAAATAATAGTATGTGAGAGAGTGGTAATATCATTATGCTCCTATTGATCAGTAGGCTAGAGGAGCTTAGCTTAGCCTGACAGTTAAACTGTTTTAGACCAGGTTAGTTTCCCAGCATAAGTTGCCACAGTGACTAAGCTTGATCTAGGCCCATGTTAAATTTGCTTTACGGAACCAAATCATTTGACAATGAGTCAGACTAACTGAAATAAGCCTGGCCATGAAGCTTGAGAATTTACTGTTGGAACTCAGAATTAATCAGTCTTTTATTAATGTGGACATATATTTAAGTTCAAAACACAGACACACTCACACACAAACACACACACACACACACACACACACACACAGAAACACACACACACACACACGTGTGTTTCTTCTGTGAATTGTGGGGACTTTCCATAGACTTCTATTGTTTTTATACTGACCAAACAATATTTTCTATCCCTAACCATAAACCTGTAAACACTTTCAGATAAACATCATTTAATATTTTTTTATATATTGTTTCCCTCGTGGGGACTGCAGGCTGGTCCCCACAATTGTATTTATTTATTTTTTTAATTATGTAAAATTTTAATAATATACATGTTTAAACGAATATAAAAAAAAAAAAATGTATGTGGTAGTGGTGTGTGACATCAAAGTTGACACTATAATGTTCTCGGTTTTATTGTGCACAGTTGAAAGGTGCATGTTATTGTCATAATATGTATATAAAAAAAGTAATAGAAAACAAATTAAAAATTGACTACTTACAATAAATGTCTTTTTATTTACCTATTTAATCAGATTTTTTTTGTCAATCAAGAAACATGTCAATCAGTCAAAAGTCTTTCATTTAAATAGCATTTTAATATTTTCACTAAATATGTCACATTAAGCAAGTGAAATGCCTTATACATGCTGTTTCATTCATATGTGTTTATTAAAAAAAATACAAAAAAACATTTGCTTTGGCCTGCAATTAATTATCTTGGCTCTATTTCTCTCTCTTACACATTTTCTATCTTTCTCTTATTCTCTGTAAAGATGTGGGAGAGGTGAGTGTAAAGTAAACACAGCCTTTCACGGCTAATTTGCTTCCATGTGCGATGGGAGAGGGGACCCCGTTCACCCTCTCAACAGCTAGGGGCCATTTTAATCTTCCAGTCTATAATATCTCAGCGTGCTCCCCACCGTCCTGGCTGGTTGCCATGGGGAGATATGGGATACAGGTTGCCACTTCACCAAATCAGCTAGAAATCCCCTTTAGCCCCTGAGGCATGTGATCAGGCCACCTCCGCAACGCACAGGAATACAATGACAATGAAATGAAAAGACTCCTCGCTTTGAATATGTGCTGTTATTATTTCCCTTTCTTTTTTAAATGAAGGCTTGTTGTGTTGCTTGTTGGTGTCCCTGGTGGAGAAGCTTCAAGCAGAGCAACAGCTCCCTAATGTTAATCAATGCTGAACGGCCCTGCGTCGGTTCTGCTGACAAATGAAAGCACATTGAACATCGCACCATAGTGCCACAGAGGAATTTATTTCAAATATTCCCTTCACAAATGTAACCAAAAATGTTGAACACAAGAACAAGCACTGACAAGTACGCAGCGTCTGATCTTGTGTTTTATGAAAGACACTATGATGCCACTGTGGCACTGATGTGGGACACCTGTTGGATTTGCTGTCATGAAACCTGTTAGCTGATAGAAATTCAACAGCTGCTTTTGTGAGACACAATATCTTGCAAAATGTCAAGCCCACTTTGCAGTTTTTTTTTTTTTCAGCCAAACATTTCACACTTGAATGGGAATAGAACATTTAATCGTCGTGCAATTTCGACTAACCACTGTTCATTTTGTTTTTAAAGAGATAGATCACCCAAAAAATGAATGTTCTGTCATTATTTACTCACTCTCAAGAAGTTCCAAACCGGTATGAGTGTCTTTCTTCTGTCAAACACAAAAGAAGATCAAATGAAGAATGTTGGTAACCAAACAGTTGACAGTAGCCATTGACTTCCATAGTCATTTTTTTGACTTCAACCATCAACCATTTGGTTACCAGCATTCTTCAAAATATCGTATTTTGTGTTCAACAGAAGAAAGTCACTCTTACAGGTTTGGAACAGCTTTAGGGTAAATAAATAATGACAGAATTTTCCCTTTTTTGTGATCTATGCCTTTAAGTGTTATTTAGGGTTTGATATTGATCGATAATTTATGGTATCTCAATAATGCATTGGTGTAGCAAAAGCTCATTCAAATGATTATGCAGCTATCTTGGTCTGCCAGGTTTTTGATACGCTGTAGCAGCCTTTTCTGGCCATTAACCATTCACATAGAGCCTCTACATGATATATATTTCCTTTATGTGCTGTTTAGGAACAGAAAAATCAGAATTTAATGGTGTCACAATAATATACCAAGAATACATAATTGCATACCAGTGTCAGCCTGTCAATGGCTGTATAGACAGCATAAAAATAGTGCTAGATGTGTAGATTAATCAGAAATTCTGTACTTTCTAAAGAAGCTATTATTTCACGACGACTCAAAACACTCTCTGAACCACACTTAGAGAATTAGATTAATGCATTTGAAAGATACTTTTTATCCAAAGCAATTTACATTGCATTTAATCTATACACACTGTATAATAACCCCATAATCTTGACCTTGAGTTGTGTTGGTTTCTGAATAGTGAGGGTGTGCATTGGCTTAGCTGTATCAATAAAGTAACCATATTTGACATTTCTTCATTTCCAAAATGTGCATTTATGTATTATGTAGCTCAGTAGTTTCCTTGATGCAATTGCAATTCAGTGCACACATGGCATTATTTATTATTATCAATACTGTTTAGCATTATGTAATAGCAATAATTATATTGTTCTATTTATTGTTGTAATCAAATTCACCCAAAAATAATAATAAAAATGCTGAAAATGTATTCACCCCTCAGGCCACTCAAGTTTTTTTTTTCTTCATCAGAACAGGTTTGACGAAATGTAGCATTAAATCACTTGCTCCCCAATGGATCCTTTGCAGTGAATGGGTGCCGTCAGAATGAGAGTCCAAACAGCTGATAAAAATATCACAATAATCCATTAGTCATCCACACAACTCCAGTCCATCAATTAATGTCTTGTATTGTAAAAAAAAAAAAAAGAAAGAAAGCTCCGTTTCTAAGAAACAAAGCAATCAAGATGATGTTTTTAACTTCAAATTGCTGCTTCCGATGCTTTTTTGATACAAGAGGACAAACAGAGATGGACTTTTTCAGTGGAAGAAGTGTTATAATAAATTATGGACTCTGTATGGATTAGGTATTTTGGCCAGAAGTGACTCTTTAAAGTTAAAAACATCTGATGGATTTATGATGGATTTATTACGAACACACTGCTTTTTACTTCACAAGACTGTAATTGATGGACTGGAGTGGTGTGGATTACTTGTGGATTACTGTGACGTTTTTATCAGCTGTTTGAACTCTCATTCTGACGGCACCTATTCAGTGCAGAGATCCATTGTTGAGCAAGTGATGTAATTAACATTCATGGATGAACTATTCCTTTAAGTATTTGTAAACTATTATCATACACACCTATTTTTTGGTGGCAAAGATTTGGTAACCTCATGTAAATGCCTCCAGCATCATCCCAATATTATCTTGTTTTCTGAAATACTTATTTATATCTGCAACGCTTGATTTCACTTAGTCCAGAATAGTATAATTAATGTCGTTTGCCATTTATAAATGAGCTTTATTAGGAGAATTGGATTTTGCATGTTCACTCACACAATCTGAGAATTAATCAGTGTGCGTTGTGCTCTCTGTGACAGGCTGTATTAGACTGTAATCCACCATCCAGAGAGGAGCGTAACCTCTGAGACCACTGACATTAGACCTACTGACATGTCCCTGTGCTCACAAATCAACCTGTGTGAAAACCTCTAATCTCAGTCCAGGACTGCCCTTCAGCTTTACGTCCACATGACGGCCAAACTGATGGGTTTTTATGGAAATTGTGCAGAACACATACAGGTATTGCTGCTGCTGCTGCTGCTGCTACTGCTACATTGTGTTATATATGGAGGGTGTTCTCAATTTGAAAGAGTTTTCTTGTGATGTAGAATATGAGATTCATTATATTATTATTGTTGTAGTTTTTTTTTTTTTTTGTACTTTCTACCTTGTTGGTAATAATAGCACCTTGGACAGCAGGGAAAATGCATTGTATATAAATATATACTATTACAGGACATATGCAGTTGATAGAAATATAATGTCAATTTTACTTTTAATATTTTGATGTTTCAGTCCAGGACTGCCCTTCAGCTTTACGTCCACATGACGGCCCAACTGATGGGTTTTTATGGAAATTGTGCTGAACACATACAGGTATTGCTGCTGCTGCTGCTGCTGCTACTGCTACATTGTGTTATGTAAGGAGGGTGTTCTCAATTTGAAAGAGTTTTCTTGTGATGTAGAATATGAGATTCATTATATTATTATTGTTGTAGTTTTTTTTTTTTTTTGTACTTTCTACCTTGTTGGTAATAATAGCACCTTGGACAGCAGGGAAAATGCATTGTATATAAATATACAATATTACAGGACATATGCAGTTGATAGAAATATAATGTCAATTTTACTTTTAATATTTTGATGTTTGCTTCAATATGAAAACTTGCCACATGTATATGTTGAAGTACTAAAATAACTCAAACTAAATAAATAAAACTAAAACTTAATACATACAAAACTCTGTGTGTTTGTGTGTATACACACACACACAACACACATTTTTCAGTCATTAATACTGTAGATTGCAGATATTTCTTAATGCATTGTCCTGTTCAAACAAAAATGGCTCTTTAATGGCTTTAAAAGCCATTTCAGTGCTACCATTTTCACTTTTTTTTTTTTTTTTAAATACCAAATGATTGATGACTGTGACTGGCCCATTATTCTGGACCCATTAGTGACTGAATAAGACATTTAGGGTTGCACAGGCTTGTACAGGAACCAGTTTTCAAATTGTGACTGAAGTGTTGAGTGAGTTATTTAAAGTAGCATGTCTGAATCCTGGTGTGAAGACTGTGAGAGATTCAGGTCATGATAGACAGCACAATAATCTATGTGTCATGAAAGTACACCTCTTTCTTTCTGAAAAACTAAAATGATGGCTGAATCCTGCTTGCTAATGTCTGACAGATATCAAGTATTTGCCATCTCAAACCAGGGGAACCTCTCTAAGCCAATATTTTGGTGAAATTGTTTATGTCTTTGTCTCTGTCTTTCTGGTTTTGACTAAAAAGAAAGGTGATTTTGTTTATACAACTAGAAAGATATTTGAAGTTGTTCTAAATTGCGACATCAAGTTGCCGGAGGGAGAAAGACATGGAGAGGCTTTAGGCGGCTATTTTTGGACCCAAAACCAAATGTAGCAAGTCGCTAAAGAAGGATACAGATGTCATTCCAACAGCCATGAACAGCCAGTGAAGGTTTTTTTGTTTTGTTTTGTTAGTAGAGAGTAGCTTTATAACCAGAGGAATAGTAACTTATAAAGAAGAGGAACTAATGTGTTTGTTTATTTATGCTTGCTATTCATCACTGCATTCTGGTGCAGGTAGGGTCTGTCTGTCTGTCCATCCATCCATCCATCCATCCATCCATCCATCAGATCTATCTATCTGTCTAATCATATCTATCTATGCATTGGCTGCATTGGATATTTAATTATGCATGCTCATTTCCCTTGTTTTTTAAATTTGGACTACCTTTGCCATCATCTAACTCTCATCTTTAAACACTATAAAAAATGTAATCTTTAGCCAATTTTATCATGAATATCAATTTTTCATGCTGTGCATTACAATGTTGTGATGCTTAAATTTACTTTAAACGATTGATCATAGTGTGTATTGTTTTAGTTTTTAATTTATTTTGACAAAATAGTACAGTTTTAAGATCATTCAATGAATTACATATCATATCAGAGCAGTTACATAAAAATAATTATTTATATATCGGTATTGAAAATAATTTTAATATTAGTACATCCCCTACAGTTTATACACTTTATACAGTTTATAAAGGTACAAAGCTGTCACTGGTACAGGTCCCTTTTAAAAGGGACTAATGTGTACCTTTAAGGTGCTAATATGTACCATGTAAGGGTACATAATCTACAAAGATGTTCCTTTTAGCTTTTTTAAAATTGTTTGTAGCTTTCCTGAAAGTGTAGGTGACTTGCTTTATTTGTGGTCAGCCTGTAAAAAAAAGGGAAAACTGGTCACTGGTAACCTTTCAAAATGTATGTGTACCTTATTCACCTCTAAAATGTGTATATTAGTACTTTAAAGGTTAATATTAGTACCTAAAATGTACATGTTGCACCTTTTAAAAGGATACTGCCCCAGTGACAGGTTTTGTAACTTTTTTTCTAGTCCTATGATGAACAATTTGTTCTAGTTGTGGGTGTATTAAGTATGCAAAATGGTTGTGCTGATTATTATGCCATACTTTGTCAAGTTATGTGCCGATGATTGTACTGGAGATGGTGTTTGGTCAGTCCACTGATTTGAAAGATGAGAAAAATTGAAAAAGGTTTGCAGTGTAGTTACAGCATCTACCAGCAAGGGTTAACTAGCCAAACCTTGACATTATCTCACCCTCCAGATTTTGATATTGATTCCTGGTTTAAGACAGAATTTCCTGTCCCAAAATGACCTTTTCTTCAGTGGTCATGCACAGGTTAAGCATCACCACCTCCCATCATGCATTTACAGTTACTGGTTTGATTTCCTGTTTACCATTAAAAAAGACAACTTAGTCTGAGACTTCTCCAAAGAAGAGTTTTTTCTGGACTGCTTTTTTCTCCCTGCTCGAGTTTTAAAATGATAGCTGTGGATGTCAGGCATAACCTGTCCCTCCCTAAACTTCACACAGGCCTTCAATCTGTGAGTCCTGGCTCTCGCTCCTTTACCAAGACGCTTCATTAAGTTTTTATGAGGCTGGCTCTTGTCACCGGTACTGACAAGGGGCCAGAGAAAGAAGGCGAACAAGATAAACCAGTGATGAGGGAGGCAGTCACTCCACAGCCCTCCATCCATCCTTGGTGCCACATCCTCCTTTTTTTTTTCTTCACGTCCCTCATTGCGTGGTCCTGACAAGGGCCCTGTGGTTGAGTTTGGGCCCCATGACACCCTGTGGCAGATGGGAGGACCATAATAGAGATCAGGGCCGAAGCTGGAGGCGTGCGGTGCCGTCAAGAAAGACTGACAGCGAGGGAGAGAGAAAGAAATTGTGAGAGCGGCGGTGTTTGAAAGAGGCAGCTGGTATCTGCAGTGATGGGCTCTGCTCATTAGAGTTACTTCCCAAGCTGGATGGAGGCTCCAGTCGGAAAGAAGAAAAAGGCAGAGAGGTCAACCCCCGTCCTTCAACACACTCCCCGACTCTCCCTCACTACATCCTGAGATGGGTTTTAACATCCTTCTCTGAGAGTCCTCAGTGACAGGTGAGGTGGTCACTAGCTTAACATAACCGGGGGATACACATCAGGTCTTGCGCCTGCGAATCTCCCAGCAATGTTTCAGTCATGCGAGCTGAGCTTGTCTGTAATATGTCTAATTCGCTTCAGACGATGTTTCCCGGCTGTGTGGTCTCTGCCAGATGGGAACTGACTATGTGTCTAAGTGAGCAAATCGACTAAGTGGAAAAACTTGTTGGACTGTCGTTTCCTTCAATCGCAGGTTGCCGAGTTTCAAAGCAAACACGCCGAAAAGCCCGAACTGAACATCCGCAGCTTTTAACGGCATGTGTTCGTCCTCCATCTGCCATTAGCATCATAGCGTCGCCTCCTCAAAGAGGTCAGAGGATACTTACATACGTGCACTCAGCCGTAATTTGTTTTAGCTAGTGGAGCAAACAGATGGACTGGAATTTGAACGGTTTCTCTTGGAAACTCTTCAAAGTGCGTGTGCCTCGTAGTCCTTCCACTTAAAACTGAAGGATCGCGCTGAGAGATGTTTTGGTAATTAGTGACTACTGTAATTGCACGTTGGAAATGAAAAAAAAAAAGTGTGTTTATACAGTATAAAGAACTTTTTAACAAGTATAATGGTAGGCTATTATAAAATGTTAGGATATATATATATGGGGCTAAAGTCACACTGGGGTAAAAAAAAACAAAAAAACATTTGATTCAGACATTCACAGACAATCACAGACATTTCTGAACATGCGCGTTTCACCATTTTTTATCCTGTCAAAAACAACTCTTTTCGGAGCAAGCCGCTTTGTACCATTTTCCTTTAAATGTTAATGAGCTCTGCTGACCCCGCCCCTCTCTTCTGAGCCGCTCTCAGAGAGACTGTTTACTTTAGCCGCATTAATCGTGAAACTAGCTAATTAGCACATTATTAGGAAAGGCGATTTGCAAAGATTCATTAAAAAACCGTATACCCACTTCTTCTGTAGGTGAAGCTGGATCACAAATGATTCGTGTGAACATTAACGCATTTATGTAGATCGGGGGGGCATTCCCTTCAGAAACAAACGTAATCCACTGCATCTTCAGCGGCTCAGATGTCGGGCGTAAATGACTACTGCTATGTTCATTATTACATCCAACAACAGAACACCTCAGTCGCTTAGGAGTCATTCTTGTCTACATCTGCTCCGGCGGTGAAACAATGGCGGATTGATGACAGCTCACTCAGGGCGGGTCTAAGGTAAGACACCAGTCCAGTCTGTGC
>NW_015557156.1:1731749-1734969 GCF_001515605.1 Sinocyclocheilus anshuiensis
ATTAAAAACACCACATAGACAAATAAACAACATAAAAAACTTGATTTTCACCACAGGGGGACTTTAAAGAGGTCATCGGATGCCCATTTTCCACAAGTTGATATGATTCTTTAGGGTTTTAATGAAAAGTCTGTAACATAGTTTGGTTAAAATTTCTCAGTGGTAGTGTAAAAAACACCTTTTTTACCCTGTCAAAAACAGCTCTTTTCAGATCAACCCGTTTTTGTACCATTTTCCTTTAAATGTTAATGAGCTCTGCTGACCCCGCCCCTCTCTTCTGAGCCGCTCTCAGAGAGACTGTTTACTTTAGCCGCATTAATCGTGAAACTAGCTAATTAGCACATTATTAGGAAAGGCGATTTGCAAAGATTCATTAAAAAACCGTATACCCACTTCTTCTGTAGGTGAAGCTGGATCACAAATGATTCGTGTGAACATTAACGCATTTATGTAGATCGGGGGGGCATTCCCTTCAGAAACAAACGTAATCCACTGCATCTTCAGCGGCTCAGATGTCGGGCGTAAATGACTACTGCTATGTTCATCTGACGTCACACAGACAGGCATCTGAGATCGTCTTGATTTGAGAAAGGGGTAAAGATTTTAGTAGATAAAAAAAAAAAAAACAGTGGGTGGATTTTTATCATTACAGGGTGGTTGTGTAAACACACTGCCAACACACATTTCAGTTCAAACAACTTGTAAAAGTGCATGTCACATCTGATGACCCCTTTAAATGTTAGAGATTTATGCAGCAAATGAGAATCGTTAACAGATATGTTTTGAGAAAGGTCTTGGTAATGATTTTCAGTTTTGTTCAAAGTAATTAAATCAACAGTTGTTTTAATAACTGAAGAATATGTAACATTATTTTATTTGAGGTAAAGGCAAAATCATTTATGTGATAATTCATATCTGGCTGACTTTTCCATTTGTTTACATGACATAGATTCAAATGGTCAATATTATTTATTAAGTAAACCTTAGAGATAATTGCTATGTTTATAATGAAACCATCATATTTCAAAATACGATATTAATCTTTGAAATAATTAATTGTATCTGTAAAGCCATATTAATTTGAGATCTCTTTCAAACAATGCAACAGCTTTTAGAAACATGATTTTATTTGTGTATATTTCTACATTCAATTAGATAAAAGTAGCAAAGATAAATTTTATTAAAGATCAATTAAAATGTAAGACTGAGGATCCTAAATCATTATGGAAGGTTTTAAAGAAGATTGTGCCAATGGTAAAATCTGAACCTACCTCAATTAATATAGGGTAAGATGTTAATGGAGGGATAGAATACGATAAAAGAATAGTTGCAAATAAATTGAATGACTTTTTGACATCTGTAGCTACCAAGTTAGTGGAACAGCTTCCCATGAGTAAGGGAAGCTATGGGATTGAATTTGTAAGAAGGTTTTATGAAAGAAGGGGTGTATTGCCAAACTCTTTTTCTTTTCGTAAGGTTTCAGTAGAAGAGATTGCAGGCATGTTAGAGCAATTACAAGTGTCTAAGGCAACTGGCTTGGATGGTATCCCAGCAAAGTTTTTACGGGACGCAGCTACTATTATTGCACCTATTTTGGCACATATTGTGAATCTTTCTTTTGAGAAAGGAATAGAACGAGCAGATATGAAGATAGCTAAAGTAATTCCACTGTATAAGAGGGGAAGTAGACTGGATCCTGGTAATTATAGACCAGTTTCTATTTTGAGTATTGTTTAAAAAATAATAGAAAAAAATTGTGCATAAACAGATTTATAATTATGTCAGCAAGAATAGATTAATTTACGATTTCCAGTCTGGTTTTAGAAGGTCTTATTCAACAGACACTTGCTTATTGTTTTTGACAGATTGTATTATAAAATATCTAGATAGAGGAAATTTGTGTGGAATGGTCCTGCTGGATCTACAAAAAGCTTTTGATACGGTGAACCATTTAATATTATTGGACAAAGTAGGAGCTATGGGTTTTTCGGATATAGTTAAATCATGGCTGGCCTCATATTTGTCAGGGAGAGAGCAAAGGGTAAAAGTTGGAGGGATGCTTTCTGAGAGTAAAACTGTTTACAACGTAGTCCCACAGGGTAGTGTATTAGGCCCTCTTTTGTTTTTATTATATATCAGTGATATCCAGGCTGCTTGTGAATGCAATATGTTCTTATATGCCGATGATGCTTAGTCCCACAGGGTAGTGTATTAGGCCCTCTTTTTTTTTTATTATATATCAGTGATATCCAGGCTGCTTGTGAATGCAATATGTTCTTATATGCCGATGATGCTGCTTTACTGGGTTCTGAGAAGGAGACTAAAAAAAATCCAAGAAAAGTTAGGTGAAGAGTTAGTTAAGGTTAAGGATTGGCTTTCGGAAAATACGCTTTTATTACATTTAGGAAAAACAGAATATATTATTTTTGGGTCTAAGTATAAATTGAGTAAGGAGAATGATTTGGTAGTCAAAGTTGATGGGTATGAACTAACAATTAAAAAATCGGTCAATTATCTAGGATGTGTTCTGGATAATAATTTAAGTGGGGTTAGTATAGCCAGGAATGTATTTGGAAAAGTGAATGCTAGAATTAAGTTTATAGCTAGATATGCTGTTTTTTTTGGATAGAGATAGTATAATGGTACTTGCTACAGGCTTAGTTCAGTGCCATTTTGATTCCCCTTCAGGAACTCGAGCTGCGTCGAGGTCGCTTTGGGAACACCTCTGCGTGACCGTGTTCTGAAGCACGTGTCAAATCAGCCCAATGGAGTAGCGAGACGTCACGAGTGGGGTGACGTAAGCACCAGAAAGTATAAAAGCGCATCCGGCAGAGTGCAAACCAGCTTCTGTTCTTCAGTAGCACTCTGTGTATGTGTCTGTCTATTTACCGTTGTCTGTCCGCACAAGCATATATAAAAAACAATCATGAAAAAGTCTATGGCGAGCGAATGGCATTACAGACGTTGTGTTCCTCCCTGCCCACGCTATCTGGCAGCGGGGGATACACACGATCTGTGTGTTGTTTGTTTAGGAGCGGAGCATGCACGGTCGGTTGTTCCCTCAATGCCCTCACAGAGGTTCATTGATACCCCTGCCACCGCGGTGCTTCAGGGCTCAGTGAGCCCCAACGAGCGAAATTCCCAGCTGCCGCCCGGCGACGGTATGGCACGGGAGAGCTCGCCCCCTCGAGTGAGGGTGCTACAGCAGTCAGGTCGGTCG
>NW_015557156.1:1735201-1740723 GCF_001515605.1 Sinocyclocheilus anshuiensis
TGGCTGCAATATAACAAAGAGTGAAAAATTTAAGGGGGTCTGAATACTTTCCGTACCCACTGTATATATATATATTATATTATATTGGATATTAATGGTACTTGCTACAGGTACATACGTAACCTAGAGACATTATGCATGTTGTTCGTGGATAACCGATTTATCCAGAACTTGGATGATAACGTTACAAAAATCACAGAATAAATTGACAAGATTAGATTTAGGATTACATTGTTTTAGTCATGTCGATAATACACACTTTCAACAGCTTGGTTGGTTACCAACTGGAAATTAAAAATGTTACATAAAATCATAAATGATAGGGCTCCAGTATATTTTAATTCTTATTTTTCTCAGGTTAATGTAAGATGGTCATTTTACCAGACAGAGCATTATGGATATTAATGTATGTAGATACAGGACACTGTATGGTCAAAGGTCATTTAAATATTCAGGCGCAAACTAATGGAATATGCTGCCTTTAGATATTAAGGTATTAACAAATTGTGAGGGTTTTAGAATAAGGGTGAAGAGACTGTTCTTAGATAGGATGTCTTAAAATGTATAAGGAATTGTTGATCTGTTTATTTTATGGGAGTGAATGGATTTTTGACTAGGATTTATTCTCTCTTTTTTTTAAAGCAAGGACCACAATGGAAATAAGTTACTGTAACTTTATGTTATCCTTGACAAGAAGGTTGTAACAGTTAATTGCTACTTTTTGTGTCAAATAAACTCAAACTCAAACACATTTGATGACCATGCTTTTATTGAATAAAAGTAAATTAAATTAATTTCTCAAAATAAATATTTGTTGATGTGATTGCATTGAACATGTAACGGGGCTGATGAGACGAGAGGCGTGCAGATCCATGTGCAAGCTTTTATTCACAAGACAACACGGAAAGACTAGACTGAGACTAAAACTAAAAATGTGAAAAGGAAAGGCTCAGTAATGTAACTATCGCTAGAGGAGAGATAAACGCTAAACAAAACTAGAGACTAAACTGAAACACGGAATGTCTCAGTAAAGCAGCTAACACTTAGGGAGTGCTAAACACAGAACAATACTCGGCGATCTGAGCAGGAACTGAGTGGGTGTTATGTAGTGTGTGTGATTGGTCTCAGGTGATCGTGTGATTAGTGAAATGGTGCATGGGAAATGTAGTCTGTGGTGACGTGCAACAGTCAGTGTAGTGAGAGAGTCAATATGATGGACGAGTGACCTCTGGTGGCGATCGGATGGAAGTCCACGGACCGGATTCGTGACAGAACAAGTATTCTCTCTGAGCAAAACACCCTCTTTGCTGTCTCATTGATATGACTTTTAAACTACTTTAGAAAACTACTTTACTCATTTATTTTTCTGCATAATATCATACACAAATATAATGCAATCATACACTATGGGTGAGTGAAAAGCACATTTTCCTTAATGTGTGCCTTTAGCCTGGTTATACCCTACATTTCCTGATGTCACAGTGGTCACATCACAGAGCTGAAAACATTCAAAATTACACATTAAAAAAAATGTCGAAGCCAGAGAATCATGGTGCTCTTCATTGTGATACTGAACATCTTGATAGCCATGCTAATATTTATCTTTGAAATACCTGTTTTTGTTTTACCAGCTACAGGTATGTGTCTTTGAGAAACTAGAGCACATACTGAACTGAATGGTCTAAATTCTATAGTGGTTGCAAATTAACTCCTTTGAATTTAACCACCGATGTGTTGTTTGAATTTAAGTTTGCGAGAGGACATTTAACCACACTTCATTTTAAGTTTGTGCATGTGCCAGGCACACTATGGAAATAGTTTCTTGGAAATGAGAAATGTGTGATAGACTATAGAGAAGCTTTTGGGAAAATGTGCAAGTCGGGCACAAATGAAGGACAGAATGAAGCAAATGTACAAGAAGGGGAATAGATGTCAACACAGCGGTAGCAACACTTCATCCCCTTCAGTCTTCATCATTTTACTTGAAGTCAATGTAAGTGGTCAAAGCCTAGTTTAAAAAAAAGCTTAGAGCTTTAAAGGGATAGTTCACCCAAAAATGAAAATTATTTTTTTTATTTATTTATATATTTCAGAATATCCTAGCCATTTGTTACCATATAAATGTAAACTGGGAATGACAGACGTCAATATGAGAGGGAAAAAACACCAGAAAAGTATAAAAAAAAAAACAGGTCCATGCACAGTATTACAAACCCTTCAATCTCGCTGTCAAATCAAATATGGCACTGTTAGTCATGCCGTGGGGTGAGGTGAAGTTTGACGTCAGTGATATTTGGTGACAAGACACCCACAAACCAATGATGAAATCACACAAGATGTGTCGGACCGCACTGTATTTCAGTTGTGAGTTTTAGTGGATGGCATATTTCAGTCTGTTCATTACACAAAAGCTATCTTAGGGTTTAGAGAATTGGTTACATGATACTTTTATGGACTTTTGGTGCTTGCCACATTCATACTCATTCGCCATCTTTTCATGATAAAGAGGCACATGGATATTCATAAAAATATCAGCTTCTGAGAAGTCAGTCAGTCATATTGATTACAAAGACATTAGGTAGAATAAATGATGACAGAATCTTCATTTTTGTCTGAACTAATCCTTTAAAACCTATTTCTCTAATCAGCTTCTGAGAAGTCAGTCAGTCATATTGATTACAAAGACATTAGGTAGAATAAATGATGACATAATCTTCATTTTTGTCTGAACTAATCCTTTAAAACCTATTTCTCTCCTCGTTGAAATTGAGCTTGTTAAATTGTCTTTGCATCTGACATTCATCTTGAAAGGGCAGTAGAAAAAAAAACTCAAAAGATTAGTACCTAGCACTTGAGCATAATGAGCTCTTTTAGTCACAAATCAATAGTCATTTAGGAAAGGAGGCCCTTCTTGAAGGTAATCTACTGTATCCTTTGAGAAGCCTTTGATTTGGTGCACTTAGGAAACAAATAGGCGTTTGCATTTGTGTCAAATGCGTTTGCATTCAAAAGATTATTTGTCTAGCATTAATTCTGACCGATAATGAAATGCAGCCTCATGGAGAACAGAAAGACAAAGAGGAAACACAAATCAGATCAATCAAAACAAAGAGGAAATTTCATCTAAAAACTTGTCACCTTGGCACAATGATATACAAAATAATATATTACTATGGTATTTATTAGTGCCAGAACCTATAGACAGAAATATACAGTATATTGCAGTGGCTTTTAGTTCACGGTTTTACTCAAAAGGTTTAGGTCAGTAAGTTATTTTTTTTTTCCAGCAAGGATGGATTAGATTGATAAAAAGTGACAGTAAAGACATGTATACTGTTGTTCTTTTTAACTTTAAAATAAGCAGCACAACTGTTTTCAACATTGATAATAATAAAAATATTACTTCAAAACCAAATTAGCATATTAGAATGATTTAAAGTTGAAGTTAAATTATTTAAATGATTTAAATGATTTTAAAGTAATTTCATTAAATTAATATATTGCATTTTAAAATATTTTAAATTATAAAAAATGCTACTTTAAATTGTAATAATATTACACAATATTACTTTTTTATTTTTGAAAGAATGAATGAATGAATGAATGAATGAATGAATGAATAAATGCAGGTGAGCATAAGAGACATCTTTCAAAAACATTAAAATAGCTTACTGACCCAAAACATTTGTATGGTAGTGTACATTTAAAATGTAGAGTCTCTCTTGGGTAAATCCGAACAAACAAAACCTATTGGACTTTAAAAAAAAAAGAATATGTGATCAGTTTCAATAGGAAATACGCCAACACCTGAATAAAAAAGAAAAAAAAAAAGTATTTAAAAAGAAACTATTTTATTGAGTTCCACATCCTCAGGGCCTGTTTTGATCATCACTGAGTTTCTTCCAAATCATAGTGACACTTACAGCGACACTAGGAGACACGAGGAAAATGACTGATTTTCTGACATAATTTCTCTTACATGTAATATTTTCTTTAAACTTCATTACAAGCTTATATAAAACTGGTGCACCATTTTGGGGGCAGCTGATAATTTGGGAAGTGCTGGCAGCCATCGACTTGATGCAGATTTCCAGAAGACTGAAAGCCATACCCCACTTTCTGAAGATGCTCGAAACAGCCCTACCGGGACTCTTGTATAGCAGATGGTGTACAGTGAAACACGCTGCTCTTATATGATTTCTAATGCACCACTCGCGTATCATCACTCCCCAGACTCATTCTGCCATGAATTTGTGTTTGCGAACTACTCTCATTTTTTTTATTAGTGTTTAGAGGGCAGACAGCTTCACAAAGGTCATGCTGGGTATCTATAGTTAATGCTAGTGCTTAGTTTAGCTGTATCTGTGGGAATGTCAGACCCATGTACACCAAACAAACAGGCAGGTAATTAAGAGCGCTGTCTGCTTTATCTGCTCTGACTCTGAAAAGGTGCTGTGATGTTAGTGTAACTGTCTCGTGTCTTGTTTTTTCTATCGTTCTCCAGCAGGTACCACAATGACAGGAATGTGCACATTAAAATTACATATTCTGTGTAAATGAATGATGATGTGGGCTATTTAATTGTAAGCACTGTGGCTCTGTGGTGCTAAAATGAATACAGCCATATCAGCTTAAACAATTGATTGCGTTTTGTTTTTTTGTTGTTTTTTTTCAATAGCAGACCGAGTGTTTTGGAAACCTGTTATTATTTTTACAATTCCTTCGGTGATACTAGTGGTGCAGAAATTACACATTTCATTTTTAATTGACAATATCTTTAAGAAAAAAGATGGGATACCCTTTTTTATTATTATTTTTGGACAGGAGCTGATCTTGCTTGCTTACATAGTTTGACATTATAGTGTTCAGGAACAAAAAAAAAATCCTATTATTTTCTCCGTAGGGAAATTGATTCGGTAACATGATGAGCAGTTCATTTCTCCATAAAAGACTGTACATACACACTCTCTGTACCTGCAGTATGTCTTTTTATTGGGATTTTCAAGTACTTTTTGGCTCAAATTAAATTTTGTTATTTTTGATTCATCTCGAAGCTGATTGGTTTGGTTTCAGGCTTTTTCTTCTTCTTCTTCTTTCAAAAACTCCCTAGAGGAAATGAAGACGAAACATACAGAATCAAGGCTGTTGCATCAGCAATGTGCAGTTTTACCTTGAAAGAAAATAGCTGCTCATTGTTGCTGCCAAGATGACAGCTGGATGTACTGATTTATTTTAAAGGTACTTTGGTTGGGTCATAGAGAGAGAGAGAGAGAAACGATACAATATGCTGAATGTGTTGAAACCACAGCCAATTAATTCAGTTAATTTCACAGACTGAAGAAAAGATCTGGAAACCGGAGTCCATATAAACGTGCTGCAGAATAGCAGTAATGTAGACTGTGATTTCATATCATATAAAAAAAATAAATAAATAAATATTGAGTTTAAGATTAACTAATATATACATTTAACCACTGAAATGCACTAATTAAAACAAATGTGTTTAAATCCCCCCCCCCCCC
>NW_015557156.1:1740759-1747964 GCF_001515605.1 Sinocyclocheilus anshuiensis
AACCCCCCCCCCCCTCCTTTTTTTTTTTTTTTAAGGATAAGACAGTGCCAAGTTTAATAAACCCAGTGAGTGGAAAATGTGATATATGCCTAAATTACAGTTGTTTTTGGTGCCGGAGACCTTGACTAACATTATAATTGGATTTCAGGAAAGCTGTATTGAGAAAGTGCAGGATATATGGAAACTGCATAATTCAGTGTATTACTTACTGTATATCTTTTCAGATTGCTCAGGATATTGAATTAGGGCAGGCTTCACTTTATCTATCAGGAATTGATCACAAAAAGCAGGAATTACATACTGGAATAAGGCCAAGTTGTTTTATATATATATATAATTAACAACTTGGCTTGTTGTTTGTTAAATGTTATTATTCAATAAATAATATTTCTATAAATAATAGTAGTATTCAATAATATTATCTAGTATTGAGAAACAGTGTGTGTGGTTTTGATGGTGATTTTAGTTACATGGTTTCACTATTAGATGGCATCAAAAGACTGTCTTTATGAGTGAGTCAGCAGTAAAGACTTTTGTATTGACAGAGACTGAAACAGGGTTATAAACAAGTAAGTTAGTTTTACTTTCAATAACACCTTGTAAGACACAAACAATAAATGCACTGATCAGCGCTGTCATCGGAAATCACCTTTAACACATGAAAGGATAATACGACAAAGATATACTTTCCTCAGCGGACATTCAAACTAATGCTTTATTGTGAATATGAGATTGAGCTGAAGAATGAATGCTGTATCAAATGCAGGTAATCACTCACTCAGTCTATCGCCATAATACTCTACATAATACAATAATCTTTCAATGAAGCAACTCGATGATTCTTCGTTACTAGTTGTAATGTGATGTTTTCGATTTAGTAACGGAGGCATGGGTTCATCTGCTAAACTGTCAACTTGAGATTTGAATCAGTGGAAGGAAGTAGTTCTGCAAAAGGGTTTGTATGATACTCTGTAATCGCACTTGTGCCGTTAAACTGTTGTATAAATGCAATATCACACAACTACTATGATTCAACATCAAAGTTTACTTAATGCACATTCCTGGCTTATATATATATATGTTGAATCATACTGTACATTTTCGCTTCACCTTTCGAAATTAGAGTATAGTGTCTAATGTACAATCCACTCAGGCCATTTATTGAAACTGCAAAAATGGGTCATTCAGAAATCCTGAGACTGTTTTTGAAGGATGGGGCAGTGCCAACGATACTGGACCTTATAGCAAATCTGCAACCCATAATTAAACACAACTACTCGTTCCACAAATGTGAAGAGGTTAGTTAATCACCACATTTAATATATGACTGTTGTAGGTGCAAAAAACCTTTGCCAACATTTTAAGTGTGCTGGAGTGAGATAAGTAGCTAAATAAAAACTAAATTATAAATCATATTATACATTCTCCCAAGTTTTTGAAACAATATATTTTTACTACTGTCACTGTTGGAGAGTCCAGCGTTGAAACTCTGTCTCTGCCTCATCTTTCTCTCTGCTAATGACAACAGTCACAGTGTAGATTGAAATATCTTTCCCTCTCTCCATATGACAAATTAAAATTCACTCAAGCATCGATTCTCTTATTATAATTGCCCTTAGGGAAATGAGATTTTCAGGAGAGAAGAAAAAATGTGGATGGGAAAAAAAATAAATTAAGTCTTAACCCCATGGATACATTGACAGCAATTGCTTTGTGGGTCTCATCTGCCTCTGTTGAATTAGTGTACAGGGAAAGTAAAGAGTAAATGTGTTGTTAGTAGATGGCAAGGTCAATAAACAACAGAGAAAAGCTGACATGACCTCGGCGCTCTTAAGATTATACTGTTTGCTTAGACAAGAGCCACTGCATTGAATGTGAGCTGTTATTAAAGCTGAAGCCAGCAACCCCGATGCCTAGCAGTGTTTGATTCAAACAGGGTTCAATTCATATTTAACAGTGGGACATTTTATCTACATTAGTTTGAAATGAATCGCAGGAGGAAATAAAGTAATATATACGCCAATTCATTAAAGGGGCAAATTGTTATCTGATCTGTAAAGTGAGATTACCAGCCTGAAATATTACTCCATTCCCCCTCTCGCTAGAGATAACTGGCTCTCCATTTTCAAATATTACTAAAATATTTAGCATTCTAGATTCCTAATATCTGGCTCTTGTTACACAAAGTACAATTAATCAGCATAAACTACTCAGAGCATTGTTCATTCAATTCTCTTGAAGATAATTTGAAGTCCATAGGAATTTCAGAGTAATATCACCACTAATATTTACTAATAAGAAATATATGAAAGTAATAAAGCAAATATTTCTGGTAATTTGAAGCTAATGGGAAAGCATGGCATTTCAGATTTAAAGAAAAATATAGGCAGCGGCTATTTACACTAAGTGTAAATAGCGATAGAGCCTATTTACACTAAATGCAAATAGCAATAGATGCTATATACACTATGTGAAAATAGCATATTTTCTTAGCTATTTACACTAAATAGTGGCAATTATCTGCACCTCAGTATTGTAGTACATTACAAAAGAGCATGCAATAATACTGTATTGATTGTAAATTATAATTTTAATTCAATTGATTAAATGAATGCCACTTTATTGGGACAATATAAGCGCTCCCTACAGCTACCGTAACCCAACCCGATACTTTATTTTCAACTTTTTGAATGTTTCTGACATTTTATTTATTGAAAATAAATGCCTTTTCTAGTGTTATATGAGATTTGAAAAGGGAGAAAAAAAGTTCAGCGAAAGGCGGATTCGAAACCCAGGTAGATCGCATCAAAAATGACTGTGGTACACGCTTTACCATCTACGCCACTGGAGTTGTGATTAAATTGTCTTTTGTAGTGTTGACTAGCCCAATCACATGTTGGTGGGTGGGGTTAGTGTAAATAGCCTCTACCAACAAGGTGGGCTATTTGCACTTAGTGTAAATAGACACTCCAAAAAAGACATCTTTGTGAATGGGTGTTTCCAAACAGGTTTCCCAAATGCTCTGGTATTGGGCAAACATTCATGTAGCCCTGCCCCCAAGCCACATGCCATTGGTTTACCCAATTTTGGGCTGGTTTAAGTGTTTAAAATAAACAGAGCTTCTGCCTATTACACTAGAATAGCATAAAGTATCTTAACATTAAAATTACAATCTTCAGCTTTAATAAAATCACACTCATGTTAATGGTGTGCTTTTTGCTTCTAAATTCTTGCTCAGTGTCTGTGTCAGGACTCTTTAGCTGCTGCGTTTTCAAGGGCTGAATTATTCAAATTAAAATTAGAGTAGGGCAAACATTATCAAATCTAATTAGCCAATTGTAGTCTAATGTGTTAATGTGAAAAGCAAAGCTAAAAACACTTCATATTCTGTGTTTATTAGCGTTAATATAGTAAGGGCAATTTCATTAAAATTTGTAAAGTTCTGTTCAAAGTGCTTGCTTTCAAATGGGTGAACAAACATGACTTCACAGCCTCAACTATCAAATACAATGGGTTTTATTTTCAAAGTATAGTACTTTGAAAATTCACAAATGCAAATGATGATTTGAAAAATTTGGGGATGTTGTTTTAAAATAGGATATCTGATGAACAACAAAGTTTATTACATTTATACAGAATATTTCACAACTGTCAATTCACAGGAATCATTTAAAAAATTAAAAGGTTTAAATAACTTTTACCCATTTCATTAAGTTAGAGTAATGATCCTTTCTGTGTGTATTTTGACAACCAGTGAAGAATGAAATTCTCAGACATTTCATTGATGAGTGCAGAAAAACGTTGGCATTGATGTTGTTGAGAATGGATCTTGCGTATTAACACGAATATGCTGGTCTACTGTTGTATCAACCGTTGTCACAAATCTCTATTATTTCCCTGAATATCATTTATTTGCATAAATTAATTTGATTGCTAGGCACAAATGGAAATCTGAGTCTGTATACTGTACTAATTCAGAAAACCAGCTGAACTGTAGCCAAAAATAACATGAAAGTGCTTGTTATAGTTCAGATATTGGGCTACGGCCAGCGCTTTTGAACTCAAAACTACGTTTTTGGAAAGAAATCTGTAGCACAGGAACAATCAATCAGAGGAACGTGTAAGAATTATTAACATGCCAGATTTGGTTCTACGCCTTCAGTAAAAAGCCTACAATAAAAATACAGGCTGTACAATTAATTGGATTAAAATCGTGCTACACTATATATATATGAGAGATGCACCAGTTTCCAACACTATAGTAATTTTATGTGTCTTGTAGCACACTTTCTTTTTATTTTTTTGTGATATAAAATTTTTAACAATATTTCAATACATTGCACTGCATTATCCTTTACATCGTTTTGCACACTTTTTTTTTTAAAGCTGGTCAATGTGTCTGTGGCCATTTTAGTCTTGATATCTAAGCAGCAGTACTAAGTAATAGGCCAACACATTGATCATATTGCAGTTCAAATCGCAACATTTGTCTAAACAATCACAATATACACTAACGTTGAAAAGTTTGAGGTATGTAACCTTAAACAAAATAATCAGCTTTATTCAGCAAGAGCGCATTAAATTAATCACAAGTGACAGTAAATACAATTATAATTTTACAAAATATTGATATTTTGAATAAATGCTGTTCTTTTCATTCTTTTAATTGAATTACCTTCTGGTTATCAAATAATACTGAAAAAAAAAATGCATTACAGTTTCAGCAAAAATATTACACAGCACAAACATTTTTAACCGTCTCATTGTAATAAGAATGCTGTTTCTTTAGCAGCAAATCAGCATATAAGAAGGATTTCTGTGACCACGTGATCATGTGACACTGAAGACTAGAGTAATGAAGCTGAAAATACAGCTTAGCATCACAGGAATAAATGGCATTTTAAAATATATTACAATATATTTTGTACAATTCTGTATTTTTGATATTATGCTGAGCATAAGAGACTCACTGACAAAAAAAAATCTTACAGACACCAAACTTTTGAAAGATACTGCAATTTTTTTACCGAATCATGCAGCCTTAGTATGAAGGGATTCTGATGCTTAAGAACTGGCTGACTTTGACTTGTAGGATCAAAAGATCTGCCCGGTGAATATGTGTGTGTGTGTGCGCTTGTAGAGTATTACTTTCACAGCTCCAGAGGTCATTCTCTGTGATCTCCTCACTGGAATGCTTTATGACACAAGAAGGCAGATAGGCGAGCGCTGCGGACCGGCCACTTTTTTTTTTTCTCTTTGCAGGAAAAGGACATCGAGTCTCTGCAAACTCTCGCAGAGGAAGCTGTCACTCCCTCTGTCACTCGCCGCTTGTAGCCTCTTGAAGGCAAAATGTCATCCAACTTGTCAGGACTCTAATCCCAGGGAACCATTCACTGTAGTGCTCTATCGCTCTTTCTGTCTTTTTCGTCTCTCTACATCCTCTCCTTTACGAACCTCTCCCTTTCCATTTGTGTCTTCGCTCTCATAAATATTCCTTTCTCTGCACCCACACTCTCTCTCTATCTACAGGCCCGCCGACGATCATCTCTGTGGCGCGACACGTTAACTTGATCAGCGATCATGAGAGATGTCACGGACAAGAGGTGTACGTCTCTCATCCCTTAACGACCTCCATGACTCACTCCAATCCATCATTTGGCTTTTCCAGCGCCATTTCATCGCCTCTGTCATCGAAATAACAGCTGTTCCTTCCCAAAGTTGCTGTATCCCTGTGTGGCGCATTCGCAGACCTCTCCCTGAGCAGCTGCACTGTGACTGGAGATGCCGGGGTGTCTCCAGCTAATTACCCAGCGCAAACAAAGCCCCAGGGCCGTGTTTCTAGTTCCTATTTATTTATTTAATTGACTTTTTTTAATCAGGGTCTGCTTGCGCTCAATCAGTGATGCTAATCTTGCTAGGGTATTAGCTATTCTGCTGCGCCACAAACATGCTGCAGTTCTTGTCGACTTTCTCAAAACAATCCACATTCAGTGGAGTCATTAGCATGCTTCTGTTGATGCAAAGCAATGCCTTTATCTACCCGGCTCCTCTTCCACATCCTTCCTCTCAGCCTACTAGCTTCCTCCTTGTTTTTAGTGTTGGTTCAGTTTATGTCTTCTCAAATTAGTCTTAGCATTAGCTTGACCAACCACAGTCCATGCAGTGACCATTTGATGTGCATTGCACTCAAAAATGCTAATCAGTGTTATTCAAAATTTGACAGTTTAATTTGATTGGCTGGTTTCATGCACCACTTCATGCACCAAAACATGGATAATAACAGACAGAATCAGATAGGTGATGTTTTGAGCACACAGGCTCTTCATCAGTCTGATGAAGCCCAGGTATACTAATATTAGTTATTACAATAGATAATACACTTTTGGGAGAAACAACAAAACATATATTATATTGAATAATGTTCACTCAGAAATTAATACACAGATTTCCAAAGAAATGGCAAGTAACACATTAAAGACTGAATGCATATCTTTTTTCTTTTTTTTTTGTATTCCACTAAAACTTATTCCATTGATCTTTGTTGTTTTCCACACTTTTTTTGTCTTTCCTTTTGTTTAATCTTTACCTTGGTTAATCTTAGTTTTAATATTAATCCTAATTATTCTTGGTTTCTTCATGTAGGCTACTAATACTTTATACAAACATTTTAAATGTATAAATATATTTGTTGTATATTATTGTATTAATTATTTTGGTCACACTTTATTCCAGTGATCGCTATCAACTAACTATTAACTATGAATTTTGTCTCAGTAAACTCCTAATTTGCTCCTAAATTAGTTGTTAATTGTAGGTGTTGGTTTAAGGGATCTTAAATATGGTCATGCAGAATAAGGCATTAATATGTGCTTTATAAGTGCTAATAAACAGCCAATATGCTAGTTTGCTAGCAATGTGCATTCTAGTAAGGGTTAGTATAGTGAAGAGTGAGAATATTTAACAAATACAAATACAATACAATATTAATACAAACTTAACATGTTAACAAAATTGAACCCATGACCTTGGCATTGCTAGCAAACATTATTGTGGTATTAACCATCTCAACCTGCCCTTAAATGGCACATAAAAATGGTTGATCAGCTGACCTAAATAGGCCATTTTTGGTCAGACCAAGTTGTTTTAAGTGACGTGACATGTGGCCAAGTATGGTGACCCATACTCGGAATTAGTGCTCTGCATTT
>NW_015557156.1:1747974-1750411 GCF_001515605.1 Sinocyclocheilus anshuiensis
CATCCAAAGTGCACACACACACCGTGAACACACACCCGAAGCAGTGAGCAGCCATTTTTTGCTGCGGCGCGCGGGGAGCAGTTGGGGGTTCGGTTCCTTGCTCAAGGGCCCCTCAGTCGTGGTATTGAAGGTGGAAGAGAGCGCTGTACATTCACTCCCCCCACCTACAATCCCTGCCAGTACGAGACTCGAACCTGCAACCTTTGGGTTACGAGACCGACTCTCTAACCATTAGGCCATGACTTCCCCTTCCCCACGACTTTTATCTGGTCTAACAGTCGATGATCCAAATGATCAACCATCTTGAATCAGCTGATGACCATAAATCACCAACACCGACCAGCTAGAAACCATGTAACCTCTATCAAAAGCTGATTTTAGCTGGATTTACCAGCATTGCCCCCCTCCCTCTTCTCCCCACAAGGTGACTTTTTACATCGGGAAGGTTCACGTGTTATTGTAGTTGATTGTGTGCTTGTTCTTAAGACATAGGTATCTGTCGGAATGATGAAATGGCTTTCCGTAAGCTTTAAGCTTTTTGTTTAAACACGGATTTGTGTCACATTTCCATTCTGACTATACAAATAGAGCCCCAAACAAGCTATGCCTCCCACCATGCATTTGTAATGACGTCTTTCCCTCTCCGGATTGTTTGGATTCCTACACAAGGGATGTTTACTTATAGAACTGTTTCAGACATGATAGATGGTCCATGAAAGTGTGATTTCACAAAGTCCACACAATTTGCTTGTCTCAAGTTGCATTTCTAAATGTAAACATGTTCGTTTTCGCTTTGTGAAATGCGACGCACTGTGATTAACATTCAAAAACTCCTTTACCCGAAGCCTGGGGCTCGATCTCACTTGCTCAAAATATCTCTAGTCCACACTTAAAAGTAGACCAGTGGGGTGTCAGTTATGATATCTAATTAATGAGTTAATTAAAAGACTTCTCTCCTCTTTTCACATGGTGTCAGAGAGAGCAGATGTCTATATATTTAGCTCGAAAGTTCACATCCATTACTCTCCTTCATTGAGTAACTTTTAATACTTTTTTTTTCCTCCTTGGGGTCAAGAAACCAGATAGAAATCTAGGTAAAAGCGTTGTGTAATAGATAATGCTCTAATCTGACAAGGACACAAGAAAGGACCTCCAAAGACATCTTCCATGTCCTGAAGGAATGGTTTTTGAGAGAAAACTGAAAAAAAATAAAATAAAAAAATGAAGAGAGACAGGGCTGTTAGTACACATCTTACTGAAATTTTGCATGTGTAGCTGCTGAGTTCAGGTCAGTCAGATTTGTTTAATGTCATGATGTTGTCGCCTTTGGATGAATGGAGCTATCAGGAGCGGCTCAACTCCCATTCCAATGACCTTCACCATGATGCATGTCTGCACAGGGAGAAAAAGAGAGTGATTCGCGTTTGCATCCTTTCACTGTGTGGGTCAGTCCACATGGGTTCTCTCTCTTTGTAGGGTTCGCCTTAGCCTGGAAAAAAAAAAAAACATCAGCTATTTACTATGCTGTCACAAACATTTCCCCGAAGAGACCTCCGCCAGAGTCCGTGTGACAGAGCAGTAAAAGGCTTATTAGAAATACGTGATTAAGTGATTAGTTTTTCATCAGCGGAGAGTAAAGTACTGGTTCTGTGGAAATGAAGCGTGTGGTTAAAAAATAAATGTCAAAAACTTGTTCTCTCAAGGGGCCGCTGAGATCTCCAAGCTACTAGGCTGCTTTTACACTGCAAAGATTAAAAACATTTAAACATCCCTAAAAGATGATTTACTCGAGAATCTAAATTGAGTGTGATATCAAGACTTGTTTTCTGAGAATTAAGTGTATTTTTCTTGATAAATTGGCAAAGGGAAAATATAGAGAATGCAACTTTTCTAAAATAAATACATTAATACATGTATCCTAATAGTTCTTAAGCCTGGAATGCACTACATAATTTTTTCCCCCCAATTTACAGTCTGGAGAAATTGACACTAGTTGCCGAAAGTCAGAGCCAGTCTGCAGATTAGCAGATTTCATAGAAAATCTAGTATGATGTTCATAGACTCCGATTTTTTGGCTCCAGACTATGAATCCATCCAGTCGGAGGATATCAAACATGTTTGATATTTTGAGCTGATTTTAGAACACATACTTTTTAAGAGCCTCCTACCAAGAAGGCACATGTTTCTGCATGAGTTTGTTGCAATCTTAAGGACTTTAAAGTCTGGTAATCTGTGATCCTCAGTTGTTTAGTGTATGATGGTCAGTTTTTCCTTTGTGACTAAGATTTTAAGTCGTGTAGTGTATTCCATCCTTACGTCCTATCAGGGGTGTGAATCATTGGATTGACAACGAATCAAACTGATTGTATTCACGATTCACTGGTTTTTGATTTCCAATATATATATATATATATATATATATATATATATATATATA
>NW_015557156.1:1750671-1759664 GCF_001515605.1 Sinocyclocheilus anshuiensis
ATATATACATTTTGTGCACATTTGTTTGCACAATTAAATTTGATTTGATACAAAATTAATTTCATTCTTCTGACAACAGTTTTGGTCAGTATTTATTTATTTATTTATAAATGTATAAATTAAAGTGCATTTAAATACTTCCAGCAATGCATATGACCAACTACACAATGATACAAATACAAATGTCGCTGTTTATCTCAATAAATAAATAATTAATAATAATACAAATTAATTAATTAAATAATTAAATATTTTCATTCAATGACATTATGCACATGTAACAACAGTTGTAATAAGTGTTTAAGTTATTTTAGTTTTTTTTTTTTTCAAGCATTGATTATTGGCTAACACAAATTCAAATCAAGATCAATGCATGTGAATCAGCAGGATTTTTACACAATGAATGAATCGTACACACCCCTTCATCATGATTCACACATTAGAATTTCTGTGCATTAACTTTATGTGAGCCTGATCTGTTAATGAAAAATACCAAATTACGGAGACAATGTAAAACGTTTGAAAAACTAAATTCCTTAATCCAGAATGCAATTTTAGAAGTGCTTAATTTATTTTAATTTTAGCAGTTGTTTTTAATTTAATCAGTTGTTAGTGTTGTTGCATTATTCTGTTGTCATTAATCAATGTGCATTGTGTTTTCTCAAGAACTCATTCAACCACAATTCCTTTTTTAATATATTTATGTATTATATTTATGCATTTTTCCAAAGTGACTTAACTTGCTTTTGAGATAACATTTGACATTTGATCAGTTCATACATTCTTTGGGAATCAAACCTGTGATCTTTTAAATCTAATTTTAGAAGTGTTTTATAATGCAGCAGTATGCGTGCTAGATATGTGTGGAAAAATCTGAACTGGTTGACAGTGCAAATTTAGCCATTGAAACAATCCTTTCCAGAAACCAAAGTAAAACAGAATATTAAAAGACGTTAAATTTTGAGAATGCCTTATGAGAGACGAACGTGTTGCCCATCTAATTATGAAAATTAATCCTAAAGTGAGCAGTGTAAACATGTTTATTGACCCAGTGCCCCACTCTCGTGTGTCTTTACGTGGTGTAATTGCGGTCCAGCGTCGAATGGAGACTGATTCTTCTGGAGGATACATCCATTTGTCTTAATCTGCCATGACCTACATCCTAGACATCTTCTCCTCTAAAGCCGAATCTCGCGCTGGATTGCAGGAGCACTCTTCTTAGCCGTGCATAAGTGTAATTGATGACTTTGACCTTCTAATGGTCCGGCATATTCAGTCACTCACAGATACAGCATCCTGTGTCCCTTAAGGGCGCAAGTATGCAAATAAATTACACGATGAGTTGAGCGATTCCACCAAATGGAATAAGATCAAATACGTGGGAGATGTCAACGCCCTCCTTCCTGTACGAAAAGGTTAATCCTCAATCTCAGATTCGTTTGAGTTTAAGCCTGAAAATGACATGAGAGACATGCATGTTTTCTTAAACTCTTTCTTCCTCTCTCGCTCTCTCGCTTTTTTTTTTGCTTTCTGAATTGGTAAGAGAGGTCTCCGACACCCGCTGCTGTATTAAACTCAAATGCTGCCGAAGTGGATTGGAACACAACAGGGAACAACGCTCCGGCTAATCTAACACAGTCAATGTTCATCAACAAAAATGTGTCATCTGCTGACAAGGACAAATCGTTACTCTCAAATGGTTTGGCAACCGAACTCAGCGTGATGTGTTTGCTTTGTTCCTCCCGAGACTTTGCAGACATGTACACGTTAGAACCATTCCTTCTATTCACCACTTTATTAGTTGTTAGTTTTGTCGCGTTGCTCTGTTGTCATTAATCAACATGGGCTCAATTTTCTCAAGAAAATTGCCTTTCCTTTTTAATATGTATTTGCCTTTTTTTCCCTTCCCAAAGTGACTTAAATTGCAGTTTAGATACACATTAGTTCATGCATTCTTGGGAATCGAACCCATAACCTTTCACAATGCTAGGGTCATGAATCATGATCTACTATTTGAGTTACAGGAATTTATATAAAAAAGTAAAAAAAAAATAGCACACCCCTTGTGAAAAAGAACTGCACTTTTTTATCACAAGTACAATATTTTCACAAGATCGTACTGAATGGATAATTGTAGTGCATTTTAATATCTTAAAAGTGTATATTTACAGTAAATATTGACTACTTGCGATATAATACTGATTAAATAAAAGGCCAAACACTTAACACTTTGTGCACTTTATTATAATGTAAAAATACAAGTTTTACTTTAAAGAGATTACTAGCAATCTCTCTCAGATTGCTAGTAACTTTTTAAAATAGTTAATTTTACAGTAGAAAGACTGAAATAGTATTTTCTTGTAAAATATACTCTAGTAATCTTACCAGACTTCAACTCAAAAGTTTGGCTAAGAAGAGCTGAACATCTTGAACAAAGAAAGAGTTTGCACATGTAGTTGCCCTAGAAAGAAAAAAAAAAAAAGATGAATTATGGTGTGGGCAGGTAGCAGGCAGCATATGAGGGACGTGGACATGGTTTAGATGGATTTCCGACATGCAGTTCCATTGTAAGCTGTGACACAACGACTCGAGACGTCTGCCAGGAGCTTTACATCCATGGCCAGAAAGCACAGCAGGCTGCAGGCTTCCTAAATCTCATCTCCTGGTCCAGACACAAGGGATGAGGAAACCAGCTCGGAAGAAAGGGGCAAAAAGGAAGAATTATCAGAGTGACAGAGAGGGTGCACAGTGGAAGAGCGAGGGGGGCGATGAGAGGGAAAGCCACCCCGTAGCTCTTGTTCCTCAGGGGCAGGAGTTGGTGGGTGACGCCGCAGATGGTACTTATCGCTGTTGGTATGGAGTGCCTTCGGCTAGGGGGTGAGCAGACGGAGTGATGAGAGGTAGAAAGGGGACGTCATGGCAGGTAGGGATGCAGAGGGAAGAGCGCTGGGGATCAGAGATGGCCAGCCAACGAGGACCTCCATCCGGCTCCAGTCACAGATGGATGAGACCAGGAGGAACGAGTCATTTATGTGCGAGTCTGTGCTGGGCAAATGGGCCAGGAAAGAGATGTAGGGTGGGGCTGGAAGGACTTGGAGTGCTTGAATGGGTTTCCTGGCAATCTGAGTGCTGGATGGCACAGTGAAGACCGCAGAATCCTCCAAAGACAGTCCGTGCCAGGCAGTGCCAGCCTGTATGACGCCGTGCCATGTGCTAGCGCAGGACGGACCTCGTGGATTCTGATGCACATGTTTGTTGCTCAGTTGCTGGAGATAGATAAGTCACTCAGTAGACATAAGTTGACTGGAGTGATAAATTAACTTACAAGAGACAGCAGCCTCCCCTCACATCATTAACTCGAGTGAAGAATACTGCTGGAAATCCAAGGTCCAAGCTGGCCTAGATGCTTGAACAGCTGGACTACTAGATGGAGGACCTTATTTTCGCCATGTAGGCTATCTTGGTCTTTTTGGTTAGAGCAAGTAGAAAAAAAAAGAAAATGATGTACTCACCTGCATGCTATTGCAAACCCATGTGATGTCCAAAGTTGATCTCAAGGATTGGGATCAGGGCCGATTAAGCATTTTTTTAACTGGTCCGGCTCTCCTAAGCCCGATCCCTATTTTACGTCAGCTGTCATGCCGGTGATGCAGTTTGCGCCTTCTAGTAGATTTGCCAAACGGTATTAAAAGGAAAAGAAGACGCTCAAATGTGTGTTTAGCCACCATTAAAACCGATGCCAGTGAGGTCTGTTCTAGCGCATCACTCACATTTGAGCTTCTGTATTTGATCAAAGACTGTAGAATATCCAAGACATGTCACTCGTATAGTTTTCAATGGGGAAAAATGCAATGCTCAGTATGGCTGCTCTATCTCATATATCGTCATTTATGAGACAGTTGTTGTCAGATTTCATTGGTGATTTCAAATATAACATTTAATCTAAAGCTTGGCGAACAGTTTTGGAGAATTTGATGTTTCCCCATTCAAAGAGATAGGAGCTGCACTTGCATGCCCCAGAGGCATTTAAAAAATGTCCGCCGAGTGACATGACTTGCCTTAAAGAGACTTTGATTTGATGTGCACTTTTGTAACGATCACTCATGTATTTACCGTTTACTTTATCTGCTAGACTATCAGGGACGTCATTGTTATAATGCATTACTATGGGTTGCGTCTTTAATAACTTTAATGTACTTGAATTATGCACCAAACACTAGGAGTATACAAGTATCGGATTGGGACTCGGTATCGGCAGATACTCAGTATTCAATGACTCGGATTGGATCGGGGGCATAAAAAACCTGATCGGGACATCCCTACAATAAACACATAAAGGTCAAAACTGCATTAGAACTTATATTACACCTACTAAATTTAAGTCAGTTCCTCACACACAGCTATCATATGGCTTCGGATGATTTGAAATATTACAAGTATTATTATTTTTTTTATTTTAATGAGTTTGACAGATATAACCTATGAATTCTTTATAATTTATCCTTTTGTGTTCCACTAAAGATTAAGCATACAGGTTTGGAATGACATGAAGGTGAGCAAATGATGACAGATGTTTTAAATATGTATGACCTTTAGATTATATATGTTACATATCACACACACACACATACACAGTGATTTCTCTACAAACCACTTTTTTCACATACATACAGTATGAAGAAGCTACAGCTAGATTATATAAAACTGACTGAAAAACTGATGTTTCTTTTTAATAGCACAATGTAAAGTGAGAAGAGCAAAACATCCAGTTAGAATGAGAGTGAATGGATCTCTGCTGTGAAAACAAACTCTAAAGCAGACAGACAAGATCCTCTCATTTAGCAAAATGTGTTAATTGAGTCCTCTACAGCCAGAGAATGACACTAGTCTGTTTCCATTTCACCACACAGTCTCTCATTCTGTCAGCAGATAACCTTACTGTTACTATGTAAAAAAAAACCTCCATTCTCTGAGCTCAAGGCTTTGATGGACTCACAAGCCTGGGGCCATTTGTTTTGCAAATCAGTAAAACACAGCCATCCGGACTCGGAGAGGAAAAAAAAAAAGCTGCGGAAAGTCACAAGGGTAGTGATGGAAAGCTTAATTTATTCGCTTCCAGAGTAAAGTTGGTTCTTTTGCAGAGCAAACAAAAGACTGCTTAGGAAATGCTCTGTATCCAGCAAGCCATTTTAAACAATAGGGGTATTTGGGAAGTCCCAAAGCTGGCACTAAGAAAACACCTCATGGCAGAAGTAGAGCAGAGAACTAATGATTCCAGCAGGTCTCCAAAGGCCTCCAGCCCCAGCAGCTTGATCACTGTCAGCGCGGCTGTTGCTGGGTCACCCCGCTGTTTGCTTGTGATCGGCCCACTACGGCGCGCCAAGCCAACAAGTCCTGCAGCCACCATTTGCATATGGCCCGCGTCCACTAATATGTTTCATCTGTTGTAGCAAATATTTATTCTTGTCCTTGTGGAGCCCGATGGGTTCCTCAGAAACCTTTATCAATCATGACATATTGAATAGGGTCATTTTATCTTTTTTTTTTTTCTTTTCAGGCTCAGCTCTATGATTATTCATGCTTCCGTAGGAGTGGCTTTTAGTGTGAATGCAGGTGCTGTAGAACAAGTTCACATGCAGACCTGTGATATCTCCTCTAGATCTCTAGTCACAGGCAGATGGACATAGTAATGTTTTAGCCACCGTAAACGTGTTGTTTCTTTCATGTTGGCTCGATATGGTCTCTTCTGACAAATCAAGGCAATCAATTCCAAGATGAAAGCTGCCTGAAGGTGTGTGAAATGTGTTCTCATTGAAACGTACCATTTATATACAGCTCAACAAACAGGTACAATAAGGTGCGAGAAGAAACTTCAAGGGTGTTAAAGCAGCACTCAAAGCTATTAAGAAATCCTCTTGATCAATTTGAAAGACTCAATTATTTGTGAGAACATGAGCTGACGTCTTTTTAATAAGATCTTAGCATAAATAAATCATGTGCTGTAAATTCTCCCCAAAAGAGAAACCAAACAAAAAATGAATTTTTGCTACGTCGTAATGAATATGTGTAACTATTGTTAGGCATTGTCTGAGGATCACGTTATATAGCCATTAAAAGAGTGAAAGTAGGTGGAACTGTGACCACACGTTTACATTGATAGTCAACTTCATTAAAGGAGATATGCAAATTCTGCTGTCATTTACCTTCATCATTTCCATATTTCAGGGTTTTTACAGGTTTAAAGTGATAGTTATTCCAAAAATGCAAATTATGTAATCATTTACACATCTTTGTGTTGTTCCATACCTGTAAATGTCTTCCCAGTGTTGTTTTAGACAGTTTATTTTCATTGTATATACAAAAACAGTTTAAACATTCTTCAAAATATATTATTTTGTGTTCCACAGAATAAAAGAAAGTCATTCAGGTTTGGAACGTCATGAAGATGAGTTTATTGACACTTAAGACAATATATAAATAAATCTTTTAAAGGGGGGGGCGGGGTGGTGGTATTCTATATAGCAGAATATCCTTACATAAAATGCATGTAATTATCAACTTTCACTCTATATCTTAATATCCTAGTAATATGATATTTCAATGTTCAGTTGATCAAATAATGATCAAAGTTCTGTAGTCTGTAGTTGTGGGTGGCAAAACATAATGCAATGCAATACAATGATGACTGACAGATACAAATACACATTTCTCAAAAGCCTATCTCAAACCAACATTTTGACTTTTTTTTTATGATATATGAATAAACAAGTAAAACTGAGTTGTTTCAGTCCAGTAAGTATTAATATTGACATACTTCTAACAATATAAAATACATTTTTATATTTACTTTACAAAAATCAGTATATTTCACAGCAAAAAGACACGTGTACCATGACTTGAAGGTGGACACTGTTAGAGTTATACCATCAGGCCTTGATAAAACAGTGTAAACTAGCAATCAAATAAAACGCATGTTGCAGATTGTTTACAACAGGTTTTTAGCCAATTTGTAATCAGAGATAATTTAGAGGCATATCAAATAAGATACAGTAGGCTTAATAGGGTTACGGCTCTCATTTGTAAGTATGGGATAACAGAAAGCTGACATCTTTGGAAATTAGGTTTGTATGTATATTTGTATGCAAATATTGTAAACGAACACACAAAATGTAATATAAAATGTAAAAATATATTGAATAAAATTAAGAGCTTAAACTGTTGGAGATGCTGTTTGTATGTATCCACAAGCACAGAAATAATTTCTCCTCTGGAGAGAGCTGGTCATTGTGCTGCGGCACAGCAGAGGTTTTGTGCGTTTTCATTAATGTTTCATGCTTAGCAGCGTGCGAGTGGTTAGCGTAGTCTAGCAAGCCAAAGTTTAATATTGGCAATAGGTCTTACTGCCAAGACAATTCCCATGGATGCATTTGAGCATGCTGTTTTGTTTCTTTTTCTTTGGACATTGCAGAATAGAAGCAAAACAAATATAACACTCCATATGGGTATTACAACTTTATTTATTACCAACGATAAAGAGAACACTGGAAAATAAAAGAGATCCATTACGCATACAATGTAAGCAAACGCTGCTTGGAACAGCCAGGAGTGTTCAACGGGATAATGGATTGTTTTACATCATTGAGCGTTGTATCTGTCTTACCTACCGCAAAATGCACACAGACGCCAGATTGTATATGTCCACAATTTTGAAATGATGGTGCAGTGGTAATACAACCTTTCCTTGTGTCTGTAAAACACAGTGTTCTGCTATGAATCTGAATTTAGTGTTTTCAATGTCCAGGTTTCCTCATGTGTTGCATTCCGTGTGTCAAGAGAAGCCCATCTCAGAACTTTGGCTAATGTTCTGGCAACATTCTCTTAAAATTATGAACAAATGTTCTTCCAGTAATGTTACAGGAATCGTTAACCTAGAAATGACAATTATCTGAATACCTACTCACCCTTAGGTCATCCAAGATGTTGATGAATTTGTTTCTTCATGGGAACAGATTTGGAGAAATATAGTATTACATCATTTGGTCATTAAGGGATCCTTTGCAGTGAATGGGTGCCGTCAGAATGACGAGTCTGAGTCCAAACAGCTGATAAAAACATCACAATAATCCACACCACTCTAGTCCATCCATTAAAGTATTGTGAAGAAAAAAATTGTGTGTTTGTAAGAAACAAGTCCATTTTGAATCGCATTCTCCATTGAAAAAAATAATCTCATCTGAATCTGGAGAGTAATATGCACAGACCAAGTACTGTTTACGAACGAAAACAGTTCCCAATGAATACAGTTGGTGGATATTGATGTGACCGGTCAACTGGGGATGAATTTCTTCACTGCAGAAAGTGTTATGGATTATGGACTCATTTTTGGAGCAACAGTTAAAAGAGCTAAAATAACTTGATGGATTTGTTTCTTACAAATACGCAGCTTTTCGCTTCACAAAACATTAATTGATGGACATGTGGATTACTTGTGGAAAATGTTAGCAGCGTTATACGTACATTGTTGGACTTTTTAGTTTTTTGTCTTCAGAGAACATTCAAAAGTAACATTCCCATATTGTTTGAAAAATTATAAAATGGAATGTTTCCTTAACATTCACTTAACCAAGGAAAAAAATAAATAAATAAAAACTAGACATTTTGAATGTACACAGAAATAACATTTTCAACTAACAATGAGAGTGTTACCAAAACATATTTTTGTTTGGGATGGGGCCTTTTCCAAAATTATCCACACAGATACACACACAACCCTTTGGTATTTCTCCAACATCTCAAGGACTGTCAGGGGCCAAATTGAGGATTTGATTTCATCTTACATCCCATAGATACCTCAAACCTGTCAGAAACTCCGAGCCTTGGTGAGCACGCTGCATTGAGGTTTCTCTCAGAGGGCGCATCTGCCCAGGAGAGAAGGGCTCTCACCGAACGGATAGACAGATTGAATCATTAGTGTGGCTGGGAGAATGGACAGG
>NW_015557156.1:1759692-1773527 GCF_001515605.1 Sinocyclocheilus anshuiensis
TCATTCTGGTCTATTCATAGACATGGCAGGTGCCATGGGTAATGCAACTTTTGGGTGAGCTTTGATGAAATCTGGATGATTTTGGTGGACAGTTGCAGCTCTTATTATTAATCTAATATCAGGCCTTCCCAATGTTAATCAAAACCAATGAAATCGCAGACGAAAAGTATTGTTGATTTTGTCAGCAATAATTACGAAAAGATGCATCTTGACTATAATTAAATGAGTTTAATTAAAGCATATTGTAGTTGAAAATATGCTGAGAAAAAATAACTGAACCTCTTTGCTACAAGGTTAATTAACTTACTCAAATGCATCCAATACATACACAGTATATATGAGATTAATTGGCTAACATAAAAGATAGATAAAAAGCATATGCACAGACAATTAAGAAAATGATTACATTATTTTGCACATTATTGTGAACAAAAATGTTACTTTAATACACACACATCCATGTATATATTTCAGAAAAATAGGTTGTTTATATATTAAAAAAATACATTTATTTATACTATAAATTATATGGATATGAATATAGACATGTAATGTACATGTAACTATTTTCAAAATACATACTGTTTGTGTATGTATCTATATATACATAATAAATATACACAGAAGACACACATATATTATGCAAACAAAAACTTTTACTTTGGATGCGATTAATCGTGATTAATATATATATATATATGTATGTATGTATTTTTAGTTGGTCTTAAGTTGAGTTGAAAGATTGCATATAACATTACAAAGACAGGTCGATCAGTGGGTTGCCTGAAAAAATAAACCCTTTTCAACAGAGGCAAAACACATTTTCGTGTCAGATAGCATACGTTTCACAAGATTAATGTTTTTTTTGTTTTTTTTCTTGAGATGTTACAGATAATAGCTCTGACTGGAGAGTTAAGTCACAGGGTTAAGCTTGACATTGGAGATTTTGACAGGAGCACAGAAGTAGCGTACAGAATAAAACTGCATTCTCTACAACACAGCATCTGCTCTGAACGTATACATCCACTATCTATTTTTCCTGAGATTGACTTTGTGGGGTAATATCTCCCAAATTGATCCAATTCTGAGAGGCTAACGGGTATGTATTTGTATCATAGCCCAGTGGAGCAGTACACATGACTGCGGAGAGCCGTGGAGGGTATTACAAATAAATGGAATATCTCAACAGGTCTTGGGACACGCTTCCCCTGTGCAAAGCCAGAGAGGTTGAATTGTTATGTGTATTCTTTTATTAAACATTTATGGACAAAGCAACCTTGCTTGGCTGCCAGTACTGCACCGCTGGCTGCGAATGGCCTTGTTCCTATAGTGACGTGGCACTTTCAGCTTCTCTTCCAGAGCACCGAGGATTTATACGGATTCGGGAAAAGAAAAGTAAAGGAGAGCATGGGACCGAAGAAAGGCACAATGACATGTTTTAAAGGATAATAGGTTTTCAAAAAATCACAAATCTGATATTTTGTGCACACCATAATGTTGTTCCAAATTTGAATGACTTGCTTTCCACCACAGAACTCAAAAAGTGAATTTCTGAAGAATATCCTGGCGGTTTATTTTATTATTATTATTTTTTTTTATGAAAGTAAATAATGAAATATGTAAATAATGAACATACATAGGTGCTGTCAAAACTCAAAATGTGCACAATAATGGATGAGTAAATATTGACTGCATTTAAATTTGCACCAATAATGCAATTATTTCCAAGAATTAGAGTAATGGCTTAATAGCTGTAAGATGACTACAGATGTAACAGAAGGTTATTCAGTGCCGTGATGAACATCTCAATCTCACAAAGTTCGATTAGAATCAGTGAATCTCTCTACACAGAGAAACTAATCTATTATTTACATTGTGTCTACACTTTCTTTGATATAATGAAAGTATTCACAAGCTTGCGTAACTCAGCATGGTGTTTTGAGTGGCCAGGGGACGCTTGAACTTAAATGCCTCTGATTAGCCATTGCTTTCAAGAAATCATCGGACATGTCTGTGATCGGCTCTATTGCGCAACGCTGCTGAAAACATGTTGTAAATAGAAACCTTTGAAGCCGAGTGCAAATATCAATACTAATTGGAATGTATGCCAAATCTGTTTTGCCTATAACGTATTTTTACAGCCTTAACTCTGTCCTTAATCTCTAGCACCCCCATAGAACTGGGCCTGCTTTTGGAATAATGTCTCGGAGTTCATTCATGAACAATACACGGCATCTGTGTACGTCAGAGCACATGCACACTTTGGTCAGAGATCAGCATACACCACATATTGCATTATTTTGATCAAAGTATTGCGTTTACATGGGGTAAAGTTTAATTGCAATATTGCCAAAATCCCATTATAATCGCATATGAGATTGCAATTACAGATTTTTTTTTTTTTTACCAAATTATTCTGTTAAGTTTTAATTTAGATCTGTTTGGAAGCTAATTGAACTTTTACATGTTGTTCCTTCCATCATTCAACCTGCCACACACTACATTTAATGCAACCAGAAATGATCTTGGCTGACATATTACCAATCTATGATTTGTAAACAGTGTTGGGGAAAGTTACTTTTAAAAGTAATGCATTGCAATATTGCGTTACTCCCTAAAAAAGTATCTAATTACGTTACTTAGTTACTTTTTATGCGTTACTTTTGCATTACTTTTTAAATATGAGCAGGGCTTGATTGTTTTTAGTAATGAATAAACCTCAGGCTGAAGGAAAAGTAAATTCACGTCTGTACAGTAGAATGCAGGAGAAGGTTCAACACTCTTCAGCAACAAAAAAACAATGAAGCACAATTGTTAGTTTATTTAAAGTCATTTTTGCTTATTAGTTTGGTTGAACTGGATCATCAAAGGTCAGCAGCAAAGACATTGGTTAATAAAATGGGATTAGATACATTTGTGTTATTTAACATATTCAATTATTGCAGGTTTGTTTCATATTCTGAGTTTGCATTTCACTGTTTTAATTAATTTTGATGAATACTAAATCAGTTTTTTGTGAGTGGGATGAATTAATGCACATTCACATTTAGACTAGAACAGATATTTTCTTGCAAATAAAAAAAAAGTAATGCGTTACTTTACTAGTTACTTGAAAAAAGTAATCTGATTACGTAACTCGTGTTACTTATAATGCGTTACCCCCAACACTGTTTGTAAAACCTAGTAGTCTGGAAATGTGTATTTGCAAAGCATTTCATTTCAGTAGATAAAGAACAGTAGAAATGATCATGTCTTCTAACACATTTAAAAATCAACTTCCATTGATTATACACAACTTGACAGTCTGACAACTAATTATAATACCGAGGACAGCACACACGAGTAATATGCCAAATCAGTCATAAAATGGGAGAAAAAATGACATAAATGCACATTGAATAGGCCTTGAGACAATGTCAAGCAAGTGCAAGCAGTCAAGAAATCAAAACACTTCAAAATAATAGTCAAAATTAGTACATGTCATGCTTCTCATTGGCAACCACTGAATGAAAACCTGTTTTTTTTTTCTTTCAAATATTTTTTTTTTCTGCATCTTTGTAGTCTGAAAATGTATTAGGCAAGGCCAGAGATGCTGTGATATTTTTTTTAGAACTGCCTGCTCACTTCTCAACCGATTTGAGCCAAGGATTTTTGCATGTAAGTGGCAGAAGCACTTTTGTTCAGTCCTCATGATTAGGCATGACAAAGTTTCAACAGTTGGAAGACAAACAAACAGCATGCTGCCAAATGAACAAGGACCTCAAAATCATAGTCCTTGCTGATCTGGTGACCTTTGACGCATTTCACTTTTAACGAACGCAAGAATTTTGGTTGAGGTACTTTATGAGCAGCCAACCTGTTTGAGTCAATGTCCTCTCTTTTGTTGCCTGTAAACCTCAAATTTCAGTTGCGCTTTCAGTGGGTAGCTCATTTTAATTGGTCTACGGAGGGAACATCGTTTTGAGTTTGTTTACTTAGTGGCTTTGCGGGGATTTCTCGTTAATGAGATGTTGTTTTGAAAAGTCATTGCCGAGTGTTAGAATAGTATCAGCAAATATGCATGGTCTACAAATGACTGATTCCTAATGCGAGCAGAAGACGATATTTTGGAGCCGTGCATTCCACATTAAGAAAAAAGTATAGCATATTAGGTTTCTGTAATTAGGAATATAATAAAGCCATGCATATGCATATGATGTTTTCTGAGGGGAGGGTGACCTCCAAAATGGTGGTGGACAGAAAAAGGATTCATGTCACCTTGGAGGGCTTCTGTTAGACTCTCTGACAGACGGATAATCCTCTAGTTTAAACTTGGCAAATATTGATCCAATGGCCCTCTGTGGCTGGTCTCAAGACCCAGAATTGAGGGAAATGGATTATTGTGCAGGGACGAGGGGGGTGGGGGGAGATGAAAATACTATCTTGACAGACAAACGAGATAAGATCATGTGAAATCCAATGTTGGCCCCATTCTCCGGCTTTGTGGAGATGAGGGGGGAGTATTTTGTGGAAGCCTTTAACCTTGTGAAAGGTTGATGAAGCAGATTTCGTTTCACTGCATAGGCCTTCAGCAACAATAGCGGAGGTCGTTCCTCAACTGTCTTTAATCGCATGTTGGTGGGCGAGACAAACCGACTTGGTACTTTATTCTGAGCAAGTTTACTGAAACTTTAAAGGACTCGGGACATGACAAAGTAATTGGAGGTGTGAACTGTAGGGTAGTGCACATCTACAGTATGTCATGGTGTACTGAGGGCCTGCTTGATTGTTTCATGATCAAAGTTTTAAAAACGTTCTAGTGTACAAACTATATACTGCAGAAACACAAATAGCAATATGGTTGTCCTGTTCTGAATTAGGGCCCTGCATAAAACTGTTTCCCACAATACAATGCACATGACTTGGCCATTCGTTTTCAGTGCAATAAACTGAAAGTATCAGTCAGGATTTTAAACATTTTTTTTAATGTTAATTTCAGTGGTTCAGGACCCACTAGGGGGCCTCAATACACTTACAAGGAGGACACGATGGTTTAAAATGACAAAACAAGCTTAAAAAGCAGCTGAAGCAGATTAAAAAACAAGTTGTAAACTGTCATATTTTTTTTATTTTACTTTTTTTTTTAACTGCTTACACACATTTTCAAAACTTTGCCTCTTTTTTCAAAACTTTACACACAAATCCAAGAATAGCACACACAAAATGCAAAATGCCTCAAATCTCTTGCAAAATGAAGCACTGCATTCAAAATATCACAAACACACCTCAAAAGCAAACATTTGCAAACTCCTTTGCCATAATATTAATTCCTGTTAGATTTGTGTGTTACATGGAGAATTGTGTGTTGTGTTTTGCAAAAAGTGTTTTTTTATGAAACTGAGTCAAAGACCGAGAATTAGTGTGTGGTTTTGCAGATTTGGTGTGTGTGTGTGTGTGTGTGTGTGTGTGTGTGTCTGCAGAAATTGTGTGACAAGTAAAGACTGTGTGTGTAAGCAGTTGAAAAAGAAAAAAACTAAACTAAACTGTAATTTGTTTCTTAAACATCTGGCATTTTTATTAAAGAACCATGGTTGTCAAGGTCTTGTGTGTGTGTGTGTGTGCGTGTGTGTGTGTGTGTGTGTGTGTGTGTGTGTATGTTTTTGTGTGTGTGTGTGTATGTATTTATGTGTATGTGTATATATATATTGATGTCACATGCTGATTGAAATATAAATAATGTGGTTATGTGACAACAATAGTATACTACTGTTAAAATGTTGCTTGATGCATTCTGTTTCACATTATGTTGTTAAGTAATAGTGTGCAGTATGTAGTGTATATACTGCACATTATTCAGTAAATAGTAATCTAGTGTTCCATTCTGGAACACTGATCCACTCACTCATGTAGGCAATTGCAAGGCATTCAAACAAAGGACAATGCCAAAATAACATAAAACCTTCTCTACAAGGCATATTTTCTGAAGACTGGTACTAAGTTAATACTTCCTGTACATTTGTTTTTTTTTTTTTTTTTTTTTTTATTTTGGTCCCGTTTAGTAATGTATATTTATTTACATAAATATATTATGTCATACCTTAAACTCTTATAATCATAAATAACAAAATGATTGGATGCTTGGATTTAAAAAACTGAATTGGTTTTTAAATTAATCCATTTGTGGCCAAATTTTTCTGAATGGTTTCATGCATATAGTCATGTTAATAGTGTCCTATGTGAACATGTTTTTTTTTTTTGTTTTTTTTTGTATTTGGTCCCTGTGGCACTGCTGGAGCGGAGGGTAAAACCACACTCTTCCATTACCAATATCTTGACTCCTGAGTTTCAAATCCACCATGCCGAGCAAACAAAACAAAAACTTGCTGTGTTTGGATCTATGGATCTATGTTCCTCGGCCTACAACTCAGCAGAGTTTGTGTGCTGAGAGACTGGGAAGTCTGTGGAGGTCAGGGAATAAATTCGAAACAAAATAGCCTGGAAATGATGTTTAAGGCATGAAGGCATTAGTTCCTACCCTAATTCACTACTTACATGGACTATGCGATTAGTAGCTTTTAGGGATGTGATGATATTATAAATATCGTGATATCGCGATAGCAAAACTGTCTCGATATTATCATGGTCACATGACAATATGAAATGATAGGTCTTCCGGGCAAAAAGTGTTTTTAAAATATATTTAAACTTCTTATTCTAACATAAAAGGTGGTTAAAGTTGTGTTTTGGGCCATTATGCTTTGGCACAGTATCTGTCAAACAAACTAAAACCGAAAGCACAATGTGGCTTAATCCCGCTTCATCAAGTCTGTTTCATCTGTTTTCATTTATTTTACAGTGCAATTGTTTTGCAATATATGGCTATTACTGTCATTATTATTATTATTATTATTATTATTATTATTATTATTATATTCTAATTTGTTTGGCTTCCTAAAACAGCAGTGTGAATGTAAATTAGACTGAGGGTTGAGTCCACTTTAAAGTTTTAAAAGTTGTCTTAGTTAAGAACATGGGTTGGAACGCTTAATTTTGAACTCTCAAAGTGCATTAGATAGAATAATTTAACTTTAAAATGTACACAATTTTAATTTTTTTTCCAATTCTTCATTTGTCTTTTTTTTTTATTTATTTATTTTTTTAATATTGCAATAAATATTGTATAGTGGACTTCATATCACGATATTATCGTATCGTGAGATTTTGATATTGTTATGGTAGGCAGATACATTTCAAAATGTTTAAAATGACATCAAGACACAACATGCTCATATACCATATTTTACATTAGCATTATGTAATTGTTTCTTTAGAGTTTAAATTCAATTACTTTCCTTCTTCCATGGAAAAAAGAAGACATTTGGCAATATAATATTTACCCTTATGACTTGTTTTGTGGTCCAGGGTCACATATTGCTATTCTGACTTTTTTTGCACAATTGTGAGTTTATATCTTGCAATTCTGACTTTATAACTTGCAATTGCAATTTCATTTTAATTTAATTTATGTATGTATTTTTTTTTTTTGTACTCATATACCACTTTTTACACATACAGTGGTGGAAATGGGCTTCCATAATACAGTGATACATTACTGCTCCAATCATATAATATCTTTAACACTCAAGAATTGTTTCACCACTGGTCACCAGGTAACAACATCTGACATCAAATGCTAAGATTTTTTAGCAAATAACAGTTTCACTCTTTTCCTCACACAGAGCTATTGCATGGCTTCAGAAATCTACTTTTATGATGCTGTTTTGGAATGTGGTATTAAAAAATTCCATTCATCATCCATCATCTCAAACATTCTTCAAAACATCTCCTTTTTTGTATTTTTGTATTTAGAATTGTGTTTTCAAGCGTACAATGTCTTTAAAACAATGTCTTTTTTTTTTTACAGTGTTTCCGAGTAACAGCACTCGAAATAAGAGAGTATGACAATCTGGGCAACTAGCCTATGCAACCCTGAGATTTACTTCTAAAGCTTAATATATAAACAATTTATCTTTTGTTTCATTTGTTCGCCTACCTCCAGTGTTGTTGCTAGGCAACATTGTGGAAAAGTTGCCCTGTTGACCATCTGGATAAGACTAAGCGTTCACTTCTAACAGGTTTAACTGGTTTAGTGTGCAGCTGAAAACAATTGGAAATCCTTCTGAAATATTCTTTCTCAGACTTCAGGCTAAAATGACTGAAGTATTTAATGTAATATGTACATCTGTTCACGCCATATTCTGGATCTGCCAAATTTCAGTGCCATAAATTAAGTATTGGGCTTCTAATCTATGTGAAAGCTAGAAAATGTCTTCTTAGATGTCCATCACAACATACTTCCAAATCATTTAAATTAACAGAGTAGAGTCCGCTTAAGTCTAAAGCAGACAAAAATCAATAGAGGTCATTGGAAGAGTGCACTTTGGCCGCCCTGCGGTCTTAAAGGCATTAGCAATCAACTAAATCGCTGAACAAAATAGCTTTACCGTAGCTAGTTTTCAGCTACTCCAATTTCTCCAGTTGCATCTGTAAAATCTACCTTGTCTTCGGAAAAGGCCATGAAAGATATGATATTTGATAGGCTGTATTACTAGACACGCCATGGCTCTTAGGTAAACAGTGATCAAATAGCATATAAAAAAACAAACATCAAAAATAAAATGTAACTGTTAAAGGAAACCAACCGTTAAGAACAGAAACAAAAGGAAAACACTGAAATCAGGCTCACTAATGAATGTAACAATACAATGAAACAGGAACCCAATTAAAAGGCTTCTCCCCCACAGTATTCTCACGTGGGCTAGAGTTAGTTATCTCTCCAATTTACGCAGCGTACACTTTCTTCAGAAGGAGCGCAGTGCATCTCTCACTGCTGCATGCGCTTATGTTCACACAGAGCATGGCATCAGAGGATGGCATCGGAGGGCATGACTCGTGGGTTGGGAGTCCAGTATGATGGATGAACCTAACCACCCTCTAGTCCAGGCTCCCATTTCATAGATATGGGTTCTTTGATCCTCCAATCATGGATGCTTTGATCCAGAGAGAGAGAGGGAGAGAGAGAGAAAGAGAGCACATACAGTACTATAACCACGATGATATAAAGTATAGCAAAAACAGCAGCAGTTTAAATCTGTATGGCCAGTGCGTGTCCACCAATGAGATGAGCTACAGATCAAGGTCATCAACTTTCAAATGTATTTTATTTTTTTATATATAAAATATAGATCATGTTGTCACAATGTATATATCTGTATCTATTTGTATATATCTGAACCTATTTGATCTCACTTTGAAAGTGGGAAAAAGTATGGTTTACTCTAAACTTGACCTGAATATGAATTATTATTATTATTATTAGTAGTAGTAGTAGTATTTATTTATTTATCTATTTATTTATTTATGCATACAATTTTGTATTTGTATTCATTTGTCAACGTACCACTTTGGAACATGCAATATTTGAATGATATTGCTTCAGAAAACTTATAACATGCAAACTGCATGGAACTTTTTTTGTTTTGTTTTTGACTTGACAGCCTCAGTTCCAATTCACTGATATGGAAATAATGGCAAGAATGTTTAGGGTTTGGACTTTAGGGTGAGTCAAAGATCACAGAATTTAAATGTAAGTAAGTAAATAAATAAATTACAATTAAGCTGATATGCTGTGGAGAGAGTAAGGAAAGCAGGTATAATACAGGTTATTGACATACACTTGTAATTTGTAGTAAATAAATAAATTACAATTAAGCTGATATGCTGTGGAGAGAGTAAGTAAAGCAGGTATAATACAGGTTATTGACATACACTTGTAATTTGTAGTGTATAAATATATTTGGAACAACATTTAATTAAATTAGTGACATTGGCAAATGTCTTTTTCTTAAAATCAGTGTTAATTCCTGTATTCTATTGGTTTTGAAATGGTGTTGGTTTGTGTCAGTGGGAGTAAATGTCATATGTTTTTGTATGAACTGATTTGTAAAATATCTTTGGCTTGCATGTGATAATTGGTACTAGATATTTGGCACAAATCAGCCTATGTGACCTCAGACATCCAATCTTTGTGTGTACGGCGCAGATACTTAACCAGCAAGCCGCCACTACCTTCAAAGAGACTAAAACTTGTGTAAACATTCACATTTTTAGTACTTTCATTTGACTCAGCCAACTGCCTCTCCAGCAAAATGTCCAACTGTACCAACTACCAACTGTGAGATGTTTACAAGGCCATTTTAGGAAAACTGCATATGCATCAAATCAACGGCTTCCCTATGGGAGAACGAAGTAAACAAATAAAATGAAATATATAAATAAATAAATAAATCAATTGAGAAATCTTCAGAGGCTTAAGTGCTCGTCTTGATTACTGTGCAGATATTTTTTTGGATGAGCATCCAGGCTCTAGCAATATGTGCTGTGGAGTGTGAAGCGACATGGTAGCACTCTGTTCCCGCTGAATAAAGGCAAGCCGCTCTCCCTAAGGCAACGGCACTTTGGCAGGAGTCTCATTTTCTCGTCTCTGATAATATTTGTTTTAAGTTTAGTCTCTCTCTCTCTTCATAATGACTCCACATTTGCGACAATACAAACTCAGCACTTGAGCCAAGCTGTTTGTGTCTGCAATGGGAAAGAGCCAGCTTTATCTCAGCAACAGGATGGATATAATGTTAATGCACTGACTGAATTAAGAGCCTCTTCTCCTCTGAACCAATAGAGTCTGGCCTAAAAATGAGAGTGTTCTCTTAGACAAATGAATGTGTGTCTATTAAAAACTGCCTGTAGGAAGAGACTGCAATAAAAGGTGATTTAAACTCCCCCATTCAGAGAAATAGAAGGGGGCTTAATTATAAAATTCACACTTTCAAAACCTCCCTGCTTACAGTTTCTCTTTCAAATGCATGTTTTTTTTTCTACTCCGAAACAATCAGAGTGATACGCCCCAAGCGCTCTTCCATAGACCTGTAATGAGACTTGAGTAAATTAATAATCTGTTTTGATAGTGAAAGGGGAAAGAGACATTTAAAAAGACAAAGTCTTTAGAGAAGGTGTTTACAGGAGAGCCACAATTTTCACATCTCTGTATTAACGGAATAGTTCACCCAGAAATTAAAAATTGACGAAAATGTACTCATCCTCAGGCCATTCGAAATGTAGATGAGTTTATTCGTTCATCAAAACAGGTCTGGATAAATGTAACATTACATCACTTGCTCACCAATGTATCCTCTGCAGTGAATGGGTGCCGTCAGAATGAGAATCCAAACTGCTGATAAAAACAAGTAGTAAACCCCCAAGCCCCATATTTGTAATAAATAAATCCATCATCAAGTCGTTTTAACTTCAAACCGTTGCTTCTGGATAAATTCCGCTATAAAAATAGCTTTTTCCAGTGAAAGAATTGTCTTGTCTGAATCAGGAGAGAAATATGCACAGATCAGGCACCGTGAAAACAGTTTAAAAAAGTTGTAAATATAATGGGATGGATTTTTATTTTTTTTCACTGGCGTCAATAATCCATTATTATGGATTATTGACGCCAGAAGCAAAGGGTTGAAGTTAAAATACCTTATGGATTTGTTTCTTACACACATGCAGCTTTTCACAAGATGTTAACTGATGGACTGGAGTGGTGTGGATTACTTGTGGATTATTGTGAGGTTTTTATCAGCTGTTTGGACTCTCATTCTGACGGCACCCATTCACTGCAGTGGATCCATTGGTGAGCAGTGATGTAATGCTAAATTTCTCCAAATCTTTTCCCAAGAAGAAACAAACTCATCTACATATTGGATGGCCTGAGAATGAGTACATTTTCAGCAATTTTTCATTTTTGGATGAACTAATCCTTTAGTAATTTTGTATCACTGCAATGGTATGTTTCATAATATAGTAATTTTTTTGCAGAAAATTCAGCCCAGAATTGTTTTAGATGGAGACTGGGGCAGGTTGTCACACTTTTGAATATATTTCTAAGAGGTACATTTTTAAATGTTATTTTCTGAATAGCCACATGCCCTGAATACATTAAAGTTATTGTCCAGGAAGAAAAATACAGTTCTGTACTAAAGTTTGAAAGCGCATACAGTATAACAGAATATTCTGTCAGTCTTATTATACTTTCACTGGTAACGAATGACAACATTTGTACCTTTTCCTTGAGTATTTTGTTCATGGTTTTGAGGACGGTGATATATAACGCAACCTGGCAACCAATTGGACTAGCTTGACTAGTTGTACTGATAGATATTTGATATTGATTAGATGCATAATCTTTGACATCAACAACAAAAGACAACAAAAACATTTTCTCTCCTCCAAATTATTTTGCTGTTCCAAATGCACCATATATTAGCTAAAATATGCAAAATTGTAAAAATATATAGTTTTTCCCACTTGCAGAACAGACTTGCAGCTCATTATTCGGGTCGTGAAACCAGTTGAGAACCGCTACATTAAATGCATTTTATTTTCATAAATACCTATTAAAATGAGCGGACAGCAACTAATTTAGACTCTATTTACCCTCTCTAAAGTTGAAAATAATCAAGCAAACTCCCTGCTGACTTTGTGTGCTTTTTAAATGTAGTTAATTTCGGGGTTTTTTTGAGCAGTGAGATAAGATGGACGCATGAATGTCTCTTTGATCTTTCTCTATTTTTGGTCTATAACTAATTAGCTGCTGTCTGCTCTCTCTGCTTATGTTCATTAGAGCCTTAATTTGCTTTTTAGATAGTATGGGGGTGAAGACTTTCCATCTGATTACAAGGGTGTTTTGCCCTCATCTTGATGTTGGATATCATTGCACGCGCTAGCGCTGAGCTAACCAGGCACAACGTGTCTTACTTTATCTCGCGTCTCGATGATTAGCGTCCTTTTGGCGAGCCAAACGAGTGGCTTTTTTCCTTCAAGAAAGGGATTTCATGTCAAATACGAATGTGTAATATTAACGCAGTTTATGAGCCATCCTGTAATGTCATTAACGATTAAGAGCCGTTGATTAAGGCAGAGACTGATTGCCGTATTTAGCGTGTTCAATTATCCTTTCAGAAACCTATCTTTAACCCACCCACACTAATCAAAAGCTCTGAGCTGGCATCAGCAAACAAGAACCAAAAACGCTTGGCAACTGTTTTGCTTGACGTCCGCCTTGTCTTTGAAGTTTATATGAAATGACCGTGTGTCGGTGTGTTTTCCTCAAATTAATACGCTGGCCTCAGTCGACAAACTCAATCAGGTTTACAGCACCTAAGTGGGCAAGGAGCTAACAGAGGTCAGCTGCTACATATGGAACAGGGAAGAACACGTTCACAACCACAGTAGCGCTGAGCTAACCAGGCACAGCTTGTCTTACTTTATCTCACTTCTCGATGATTAGCGTCCTTTTGTCGAGCCAAATTAGTTGCTTTTTTCCTCCAAGAACGGGATTTAATGTCAAATATGAATGTGTAATATTAACGCAGTATATTATCCATCCTGTAATGTCATTAACGATTAAGAGCCGTTGATTAAGGCAGAGACTGATTGCAGTATTTAGCGCGTTCAATTATCCTTTCAGGAACCTATCTTTAACCCACCCACACTAATCAAAAGCTCCAAGCTGGCATCAGCAAACAAGTACCAAAAACGTTTGGCAACTGTTTTGCTTGACGTCCGCCTTGTCTTTGAAGTTTATATGAAATGACCGTGTGTCGGTGTGTTTTCCTCAAATTAATACGCTGGCCTCAGTCGACAAACTCAATCAGGTTTACAGCACCTAAGTGGGCAAGGAGCTAACAGAGGTCAGCTGCTACATATGGAACAGGGAAGAACACGTTCACAACCACAGTACACGA